>NC_047119.1:34586696-34836696 GCF_902500255.1 Thalassophryne amazonica
AAGACACAAATGCTTGGATCAGAGTCTCTACATCAGCCATAGACAGGATGGGACAAATCTTCATTATGTTACGAAGGTGGAAGAAAGCAGTCCTCGTGGTTTCTCTGATGTGTATGTCAAAGGACAATGTGGGATCAGAAGTCACCCCAAGGCTCCTCACGTTGTCAGTGTGATGTATGACACACGTGTCTAAGTTAAGAGGTAGCTGGTCAAACTGATGTCGATGTCTCGCTGGACCAAGGACCATTATTTCAGTCTTCTCCTAATTTAAAAGTAAGAAATTAGTAGACATCCAGCGTTTCACTGAAGCAAGGCAATCCTCTAAAGTCTTGATGTGTATGAGATTACTAGCAATGCTGGTAATGGATGTTGTTATTTTGAGATTTTATATGCTAAATTTGTAATTTATTCATCAGAAACAAAATTACATGCAGCCCTATTCGAAGTACCATATTTTGTGGTGTGATGGTGCACCAGAGTTTTCGTCGTATCTTTCCAAAAATGCATAAAAAATACAAATAAATTAATAATAATATTAGTAATACGTATGTCACCCTGGCCTATAAATCATGTTTCATTTTGAAACATGCCGCTGCATGCAACAAGAAGCAAAATTAATTTAATTGGTGTATCACCAATCACCACGTCAGCAAACAGAAGAAGCTATAACAAGCTAATTAATATTACTGTATGAGGCAAAAAACTAACTGCTTGTCGTTGCCACTGAACAGATGATCATAGGTGAAGTGGATGTGCAATGTAATTAAATGTTTGAAAACTCAGTGCATCATTTACAATGCAAATGCCATGTTAGCAAGCAAAAGCTAACAAGCTAATTGTTGTTGTACAAGACACAAAACCCTAAACTACTTCTTGTAGCTACTGAACAGATGACCATAGAAATAAACATATACTGTAATTAAACATTTGAGATGTTTGTAAAACGTGTAAATGATAATACACTTAACTTAGCTGACCTTCTGCTGTTGTTCTTTTTGTCTCACATTCCAAACAAATGTTGTTCCAAGGAGTATAAAGGTTATTTTAACACTTTTTATTCTAGATCATGGTCTTTCAGTTTGAGAGCATGATTATTAAAATCACTTGTTCCCTAAGACACAAAAACATATTCACCTTCACAGCTTTTTTAATGCTAGATGACATCTGTCTTAATGGTGCATTACTGTCACCTTCTGCTCTGAAGTGTGAATCACATTACCTCATTTACTATATAGGAGCATCCTGTCACACGTGCAGACTGTGCCATCTTGTGGCCATAGATGACAGTGCAGTATTTTTCATATACAAGTCACTTCAGAATATACGTAACTTGCAGGACCTCCCAGACTAGTTAACAAAAACGACACCAACAGCAAAAAGAAACAAACAAGCAAACAAAATGCAAATTACAGTCCAAACATGGCCATGTGGGAAATCACTTGGACCACCAATAAATCAGGGTTTGATAGGTGTTTGCTTCAGGTTACCTGTCTGCATCTTTTGACAAAGCACTTAATCTGGATCATCCCAGTCTACCCATCAATTCACTGGAAAAGTAATCTACAGTGGACTGGCATCCTGTCCAGGGGGAATTGTAGACCCTCCTGTTACGGATAAGACGCGGATTGAGGAGCGGTCCAGTATCTGACTGAACCCAGCATGAAATAATCAGAAGCAGTTCCAAAAAGAAAACATTTATTTTTCTCCCTTTGTGCTATACATGAAATACTAAATAATTTAAGTTCTGGTGAGGTGAAAAGGCGGCGCGCTCTCTCAGCGTCTCAACAGTCGGAGTCCGAACGTTCAGGACTCAGGAGTTCCGCCAACACCCCCCCCAGGTGACTTTCCCAGACTGTACTCTGCGAAGGAGGAACAGAGATGAGATTATTCAACACTTATTACTATGAAATATTGTTTAGAGGCAAACTTATCAGCTACACGTTTAGGTCTGGTTTCAAACTTAGTTCAAAGGGGCTGCTGCTCACAGCTAGTGGAGGATCATTAATCCGCACGCCACTGCCGTGAGGAGCACGCCAAACAATTTCCACCAATAATTACTTATAGCTGCGTATAAACGCCAATTTACATTCACGGATAAACTTTTCAGAATATTCACCTCTGTTGTGTGCTGACAATGTTTGCCTCTCACCCTCGTCCTCCTTCACAGGCGCGATGTCAGACTCTGAAACGGCCCTCAGCGTCCCCACACGGTCGTCACAAGGTCGTATTCTTCGGCAATCTTATCCAACTCACTGCTGGTTTAAATGTAGTTCTTCATCACTACATTGGTACCAGCTGGAAGTCCTCAGACCTGCACGTGAACATCATAGGTGTCGTGGATTGTCCTGATCGAGAGCCGCACGAGAATGCAACAGGTGCAGCCAATCATCGTAACAGAGGAGAGAGACTCTTCTGCAGCACATTTTCCTCAGAGAACAGCCCCAAATCACCTGGGAAGGAAAATAAACACAAAACAACCCAACCTTGTCCAGCCAAACCCCCCCAACACACAACACCTCCTCTACTTAACACTACAATATCTGTAAATAAGCACTGTCAAGAAAAAGTCAGTACAGTGTGAAAGTACCAATACAGCTGGGGACAGCACTAAACTCTGGAAGATTCTTGTGGACTTGACAATCCCATGATGCTTTACTGCTGAAAGATGTCTGCCATTTCACTGTGTTGATGAATAGAATCTTCTCACACCCAAAAATTATTCTGATATATACGAGGGCTGTCAATAAAGTAACGGTCCTTTTTATTTTTTTCAAAAACTATATGGATTTCATTCATATGTTTTTACGTCAGACATGCTTGAACCCTCGTGCGCATGCGTGAGTTTTTCCACGCCTGTCGGTGACGTCATTCGCCTGTGAGCACTCCTTGTGGGAGGAGTCGTCCAGCCCCTCGTCGGAATTCCTTTGTCTGAGAAGTTGCTGAGAGACTGGCGCGTTGTTTGATCAAAATTTTTTCTAAACCTGTGAGACACATCGAAGTGGACATGGTTCAAAAAATTAAGCTGGTTTTCAGTGAAAATTTTAACAGCTGATGAGAGATTTTGAGGTGATACTGTCGCTTTAAGGACTTCCCACGGTGTGAGACGTCGCTCAGCGCTCTCAGCCGCCGTCGTCAGCCTGTTCAAGCTGAAAACCTCCACATTTCAGGCTCTATTGATCCAGGACGTCGTGAGAGAACAGAGAAGTTTCAGAAGAAGTCGGTTTCAGCATTTTATCCGGATATTCCACTGTTAAAGGAGATTTTTTTAATGAAAGACGTGCGGACGGGTCCGCGCGTCGGGACGCAGCCGCCGTGACGCTCCGCCACAGGAAAAACACCTCTGTTGAAAGCCTTAAGGACAAGTTGGAACATGTCCTGCCTGTTAAACAATTTCTCATATACTCACTCCACTGAAAGCCATCAAAAGCCGCCTGGATTTTACAAATGGTTATCAACACGGAGGTGTTTTTCCTGTGCCGGCGCGGTGCGGCGGCACAGGAAAAACACCTCCCGACGCGCGGATCCGTCCGCACCTCTTTCATTAAAAAAATCTCCTTTAACAGTGGAATATCCGGATAAAATGCTGAAACCGACTTCTTCTGAAACTTCTCTGTTCTCTCACGACGTCCTGGATCAATAGAGCCTGAAATGTGGAGGTTTTCAGTTTGAACAGGCTGACGACGGCGGCTGAGAGCGCTGAGCGACGTCTCGCACCGTGAAAAGTCCTTAAAGCGACAGAATCACCTCAAAATTTCTCATCAGCCGTTAAAATTTTCACTGAAAACCAGCTTAATTTTTCGAACCGTGTCCACTTCGATGTGTCTCACAGGTTTAGAAAAAATTTTGATCAAACAACGCGCCAGTCTCTCAGCAACTTCTCAGACAAAGGAATTCCGACGAGGGGCTGGACGACTCCTCCCACAAGGAGTGCTCACAGGCGAATGACGTCACCGACAAGCGTGGAAAAACTCACGCATGCGCACGAGGGTTCAAGCATGTCTGACGTAAAAACATATGAATGAAATCCATATAGTTTTTGAAAAAAATAAAAAGGACCATTACTTTATTGACAGCCCTCGTATTAATCGCATTTTTTGATTTCTTCTCAAGATATGCTTCCCGTCCTCTGGACTTGTACCATTAGATTAACAGGGTTAAAATATGATGAAAAGACAACACTGGAGTGTGACTTTTATTCCATCTCTTCAATTCCCTAAGAAATTATACTCAAGACCACCTCATTTACTTGTCATGTTTCTATGAATGTAACACCCATACTTCTCCAAGTCTTGTCTTTGCTGGCAGTGAACCATCATGCCAAGAATGTCAAGTCATGTCAAGAATTGGAATGTCCTTCAAGATCATCCCACACATTGTGCCCAGTCTTTAATTTGTGTCATATGTTCAATTTAATCAAACTTTTACCTAAATGTGCTGAATCAGGACTGACGGAATTGTGGATGCATGTGTTTTATTCAGTCATTATGGTTTTTGGTTGGCCACAGTAGGTGCACATGTCAAAGAGACACTTTTGTGTATGTTTGTGCAGAATTGCACCATGCATGTCTTTTTGTGTTTATAGTCCCTGTCAACCAGCCATGCCAGATTTAGGGATAAATCTCTTTGCCTAATTTCTCCCAGTTATCCAACCAATCAGCCCACATTCTGTCTCTAGCCTGATTGTTGGATGAGGCAAGGTCTAAATTCCTGTTAATTTCATTTTTGCCTTAAATTTGGACAGACCTTTTCAAGAAAAGTATTTCTGCCATGCACAGCTGCATGTGAGTAAAACAGCCTGTCTGCGGACTGGGTCATGCACATATAACCAATCTGTGATTTCCCATCATCTAAGCCAACAATGACTTTGGCATGGTACATGCTGTCACGTAATGTGAATGAACATAAATTAAACAGAACAAAAAATGTCATACTGTATCACTCAGATGAGTATATTTACTTGTTGGTCTGTTTGATCTTCCTTATCGTCAACATAACTTATCAACTTCCATAATGAATGAATTACACAGATGCGGGGGTTATAATCTGTAGCATTTGTTTTCTGATTTTGCTTTTCAGCATTCCTTTACTTAGACATTTCTCGAGAATGTGAACTCACTGGGTGCAATGTTGAGAAATGTTTTGTTTTTGTTTTTTTTCTCTCAGAATGCAAAAGATGGAGAACCACGCCCTACTTTTTCTGGGTCAGGCTCAAAACTTCTCAGTCGCCTCTGTGTGTGTGTGTGTGTGTGTGTGTGTGTGTGTGTGTGTGTGTGTGTGTGTGTGTGTGTGTGTGTGTGTGTGTGTGTGTGAGAGAGAGAGAGAGAGAGAGAGAGAGAGAGAAAGTTAAGTCATAAACATGAGGAATTTAGCCTGATTTCAGCTGTTGTGTGTTGGGGGGTGTGGCTGGATGTTTTGGTGTTCTTTTCTTTTCTTTGCTCTTCAGGTGGCATGGAAACTGATTTGTCTGTGGAGAAGGTGCTGGCTGAAGAGTCCTCACCCTCATCAACATCATGTGTAGCACCTGTGACTGGTGCTCACGTGCAGCCTTGAAGACTTTCAGCTGAAGCAGATGATTGGATGGCGTTCTGCATTTAAGGCATGTGTGGATCAAGCGGAACTGCCGGGGACTCTACCTTGTGATGTTCGTTTGTGAGACGCTGAGGACCGCACCTGGGTTTGACACATCGAGCCGTGAAGCGGGGAAGGGTGAGGACGCATGCTGTCAGCACACATTAAAGGTAGTTAAGTATTTGACTGGTTGTTGATGGTGGCTTGGTGTTTTGTTGCACGGTGTGCTTGAATTGTGATGAGAATTGTGCAGCTTGCTTCTCACTGCTGTGGCGTGCAGGATAAGTGATCCTGCACTTGTTGTGAGAAGCTGCTCATTTGCATGGAGATGAAAGGTGCAGACCTGGATGTGTTGCTGGTGGCGTGTGTCTTTTGAGGGACATTGTTGTAGCTGCTGACTTGCCTCGCATCTTCTTTGCTTCACGGAGAGTCGGTTTGTCGTGTCCACCTGGGGGGTGTTTGTCTGGTGGTGGTGGGTCCAGGAGCGCCGGACTTCTCTCCTTGCGGGCGCTGGGGAGCGTGCCAGCAGTCACTCCTCCGGAAGGACGTTGGTTTTGGTTTTGTACATTTTGTTTGGGCACAGGTGAAAAATAAATTGTTTTTGTTGTTGGAACCGCTTTCTGGTTATTTTTAGCGCTGGGTTCTGTCTGACGCAGGTTCGCTCCTCAATCCGCGTCGACACATAACAGTAGTCCCCGGCCATTCCATAATGGACCCAGCGGCAGAAGCGGTTCCTTTTGTCGAAAAAGTTCAAGAACACTTGGAGAACATACGGGAGCAATTACAGCATCTCGCGAACCAAATTAAACAAACAGACGCCCGTGTTACGGAGCTTGCAGCGCAAGCCGTTCTGCTTCCTGCTGCTCCAGCTGCGGCACTATTGATACCGGTGCCGATAACTCCGTCACCCACAGGTTGGAATGCCGCAGTTTTACGAGGTGTATTTGTAGATGGGTTGGGTGAGTCATTGAAAGACAAGCTGGTAGTCCGTGACGAGCCAAACGAATTAGATGAGCTAATATCGTTGGTGATTCTTCTAGATGATCGGATGAAGGAGCGTGGACGCAAGAGAGGACGCCCATCAGAGCGGGTTTTTTCATCTCGGGGCTTTCCCCGACACAGATCTGGGCCGCCTCTTCTTTGCCCCACTGAGGCTCCTCCGACGGGACCTCTGGCTCCTCCTGTTGACGAGCCCATGCAGCTCGGACGAGCAGAGATTACTGTATTGCCCCGACGTGTAAACGTCAAGAGAAATAATGGCGACATGTCTCAAGTGTTCCGGGACAGGCAACATAACACACATAAAAAAAAAAATTTAAAAAAAAATCTAGCACGAGTAAATGTTTTGTTTTCTTTAAATAGGGGTTATAATTGTATGGGGAGTCAGAGGCGTATCTGGTGGAGTGACTGTTAGGCGGTTAGAAGTCCGCCTGGGCTCATGTCATTGTTAAATTTTATGTGTTTTTAGGTATTTTCTGTTTGGGTTGTTGGGTCGTTTTATTTTGTTGTTGTTTTTTTCTCTACATCCCTAACCCCAACCTCACTTGCCCCAAGACCGTTTGTCTTGTGGGTTGTGGGGTGGTGCAGGTTGGTCACGCTGAGCATTCTCAGAAGACCTCTGCACCTAGGGGGGGGGTGTTAGAGGCGTTTTTCTTGGTTTGGTTAGGGCCCGGTTCCACTCCAGCCTCGGTGAGCCTTTGTACCGTTCGTCATTGGTGTTGCCGGGGTGTGGTGCAGTGGAGACTTACCTCAGTCGGAAGGGTGGGCTGATCTGTTGCCGTTCGCCATTTCGGTAGTTCCACCCCTCCCGAGAGGCTGGGGTATGGTCGAGTTGGGGCACCGGACGTATTTCTGGTTCTCCGCTGCGCCTTGGGGTTGGAGCTGGGTTAGTTTTTTCCTGTTCCCTTCTCCGGCTTAATGTTTTGAGCCGTTCGCCAAAGTTGAGCCGCCGAGGGGCTCTGGGAGGGACCCGGGGTCTTTCGGGGTGCCGGGGAGGGTAACAGGGTTTACGGTCGTTTTATATCCCCCCGGGGTTGTTTTTGGTAGTCCTCCGGGGGTTGATTTTTGATTTTGTTCTGTTTCCTTCCGGGTTCCACCTCCAGGGTTGATGGGACGGTCCTCTGGGGGGAATTGGCTTGGGGCCAACTAGCCAAGTGTGACCGGGTCTGGGGTTCCGGGGTTGTGGGGAGGGTACCTCCTGGGGTTGATGGTACGGTCCTCTGGGGGGCGCCGTTTGCTCCATGTACACCTGGGGACCTTTGTGGGATTATGGTTCTGGCTGTTCCTCCCTGGAACTGGCGATGAAGGCCTTCTGGGGGGGGGGGTTGGGCTCTGCAGGTCATTCTGGGGGGGTTGTTTGTTGTTTTTCTTTTATGCATTTACATTTGTATTGTGTTTGTGGGGCTGTGTTGGGTTTTTGCGTTTGGGAGTTTTTCTTTTCTTCCCGGGGTTTGATGGGACGGTCCCCTGGGGAGGTTTTGGGTGGGTTTTATGTTTTTTTCTGTGTTGAATTGTACTGGGGAATGTTTTGGGACTTTTGTTGATTCCAGCCGGCCTTCCAGCTGCGGTGCCTGTCCTGCTGTCTGTGGTGGACCTTAGGAGCGTGGTGCTGTCTGCTTCCTGGCGTGGACCCCGGAGGGAGGTGCTGTTCTCGGGCCTGGTCTGTTCGGTCGCCGGGAGGCTTCCCGTTGATGGGGGGGGTACTGTTGTGTGTTGGGGGGTGTGGCTGGATGTTTTGGTGTTCTTTTCTTTTCTTTGCTCTTCAGCTGGCATGGAAACTGATTTGTCTGTGGAGAAGGTGCTGGCTGAAGAGTCCTCACCCTCATCAACATCATGTGTAGCACCTGTGACTGGTGCTCACGTGCAGCCTTGAAGACTTTCAGCTGAAGCAGATGATTGGATGGCGTTCTGCATTTAAGGCATGTGTGGTTCAAGCGGAACTGCCGGGGACTCTACCTTGTGATGTTCGTTTGTGAGACGCTGAGGACCGCACCTGGGTTTGACACATCGAGCCGTGAAGCGGGGAAGGGTGAGGACGCATGCTGTCAGCACACATTAAAGGTAGTTAAGTATTTGACTGGTTGTTGATGGTGGCTTGGTGTTTTGTTGCACGGTGTGCTTGAATTGTGATGAGAATTGTGCAGCTTGCTTCTCACTGCTGTGGCGTGCAGGATAAGTGATCCTCCACTTGTTGTGAGAAGCTGCTCATTTGCATGGAGATGAAAGGTGCAGACCTGGATGTGTTGCTGGTGGCGTGTGTCTTTTGAGGGACATTGTTGTAGCTGCTGACTTGCCTCGCATCTTCTTTGCTTCACGGAGAGTCGGTTTGTCGTGTCCACCTGGGGGGTGTTTGTCTGGTGGTGGTGGGTCCAGGAGCGCCGGACTTCTCTCCTTGCGGGCGCTGGGGAGCGTGCCAGCAGTCACTCCTCCGGAAGGACGTTGGTTTTGGTTTTGTACATTTTGTTTGGGCACAGGTGAAAAGTAAATTGTTTTTGTTGTTGGAACCGCTTTCTGGTTATTTTATGCACTGGGTTCTGTCTGACGCAGGTTTGCTCCTCAATCCGCGTCGACACATAACATTCAGCTGCTGCTTTGAAACGCTCAGATTTGACAGCCTGCAGGAACCGGTGATTTCCATGACATTACTTTAGGGACACTAGAGTGCCTTTGTTAGAGAGAGTGGCAACATGAGGAGTCGAAAAAAATCGGTCACGTGACTCATGGTGCCATCTTGGGTTCAAAATAGCGTTCGCTGTTGATCTGTCTCTATGTAAATCCAGCTATTTTATTTATTTATTCGCTGAACATGATGAGTTGCTGTGCATTTGGAGACACAAATAGACACAAGGGCTTCAAGATGTACAGATTCCCTTCAGATCCAAACAGAGGAAAAATTTGGGAAAATAAAGTCAGCCATGTGTTTGTCTCTCAACATATTTTAATAGTTTTTTTTGCAGTGCACACGCAGATTAGATTTTGATAATGGATCAAATATATTTGTCAGAAAAAAAATTCAGAGGAAATTTTGACCCGGTCATTAATGAGGCGCACATCCCGATTCTGGATTCCCCGTAGATGTTCAGTGCCTCCTGATTTAACTAATCCGTTACATATATATGGCTCACATCGGATAAAATGTCCAGTCCAATCGCAATGTTTCCATTAAAAACCCTAAGCAGTCTGGACGTGCATAGTAACAGAGGTACAAATTAAAGTTCAGCTCTGACGTTCGCCAATTTGAGGAAAGTTGGACCGGAGTCATTTCTGTGATTAAAAGTCTGATCGTTTAGTTTTTCAAACCGTGTTCAGACTGGGACCTGAAGCCTGATGTGCACCTGTTAAATCAGACACAAAAGGCTGTGATTTGACACTTTTCTGCCTTTAATCCTTTGTCTCCATCATATTATATAACGCGTATGCTGATAAATGTATCAGAAAGGTCTGCACATTTACAGCACAGAGTCTGAAAAAGACTAAATTGTACAGCTTACCTTTGAGGTGATAATTGTAAAGAAAAAGAAAAGCTTATTGAGGGTCAAATTAGTCCAGAATAAAGCATAATCCAGAGACGGAGAACTTTAAAACTGTCACGCACGTCATTGTATGACACGGAGTTACAGAGCAGCAGCTGCATAAATCAGGCTTTAAATTAATTAAATAAATCATCATAAATTGTAAATTTATGTAAATTTGACAGCTTAACTATTTTTATTTTTATTTTGATAGTATCTGTACCTGGATGTGTTGCTGTATGTGGTTAAATGAGTTTAAAAAAATGTTGAAAACATTCAAGGTTCATTCAGTAGTTCAGCGCAATTGAACCCAAAATTGTGCCATATATGTTCTGAGTTGACGCCGCTCTCCAATCAAAGCACCATAAGGCTGAGCCCAGTAACTCCTCCTCTCATTGTGACTGTAACTCAGAGTGTGCTCGATGCAGCGGTCACTCTCTGTTGTGTTGTTGCTGTTTCGTGTTTTGGAATATTTTAGTATTTCCCAAGTATAAGATTTTGAGGGGTGGGGGGGCGTTTTTTTTTTATTTATTTACTTTTTTATTGCCTCCCAGACAGACTGCAAAAATTAAGCCAGTGTCTCATCGAGATGAGCTTCACCGCACAATTGCACATCTCTCTCTATTCCGGATTTGAACAACTCACCCATCGAGTTGAGCTGCCTTGCTTTACTACATGGGTTTTCTTTGGTGGGAGAGCTCAACTCGACGAGATAGGGGCGCAAGCGCAGTTGCGCGGGGAAGCTCATTTCAATGGGACATGGTCACCTGTCAAGATGAGCTTCACTACCGAAGAAAACCCACGTAAGTTTTGTCTATTTAAAAAAGTAAACTCTTGTATGTATACACGCTGTTTTTACAGCAGAATATTGTTGTTAGATGGTGGCGAGTTCATCTCGACAGCACACCAGCACAGCGTGACAAATGGGTTTCAAAAATGGATCTCAACAAGGATTCTATCCTTTCTATTCATGTGGCCAGGAGAACTCTAACACAGAGTGTGGCCTCTCCCGAAACTGTGGAACTGGCCGTGTTTGTGGTTTGTGCTGCGTTGCCATGCTATGCTAAACTGTACTACGTGGGGAGCCGGTGAATTATGGAGGAATGCTGTACATATTTTTTATAAGTGTGACCAATGGAGAGTCAGAGAGAGTTACGATGGGGGTCAACTCTGATTGCTGTTATGATCTTAACGTAAGAGCCGTGATGTGGACCAGCTCCCAGCCGTTTCTGCTGACGAATGTGAATATTTACCATGGAAAATTTGCTGTGGACTGACAAAATAACAGCGCCAGGCAACTATAATTCTATGTGCCTCTGTGTGCGAACTCAGCAGAAGTAAAATGAGTGATGCACTTTTTAAGGTGTCTATCTATTTTTTAATTTACTACTGCCTTGTTTGTGCTTATTCAATCTTGTTTAGATGTATTTGACATTTTAGGGTTTTTTTTTCTGAATACACTGCATATTATAAAGAGGCAGAGACGGATATATATATATATATATATATATATATATATATATATATATATATATATATATATATATATATATATATCATACGACCCACTGGACGCGAACCCACGCTGTCCAAAAGCTCTGGTTGCCAGTCAGAGACTGACCTACGGAGCTGTTCTTTGAAACCTGTGGGAATCTGTCTCATATCAGGAAGGACATGGAGTATTACAAAAAAATTAAATCACACGTATAAAAACACCACATTTATCAAGTGAGCAATACAAATATGATCCATCTGTTTCTCTGTAAATGACCCATGGTCACAGACAGCTCGTCTCATTCATGTCCACATCTGCTGGTGCGTCTCCTACTGGCCGCCCGCGTGTCTTTTGGACAATGCTCCACAGGACACCGCATCATGTGGAAAAGAGCTCACGTGAGTGACGTGACAGTGAGATCGTCTGCCGCGTGTTATGATCTGACGGTCCCTTTCAACCTGGGAGCAGCCTGTCCATGTGCGTGCTGCAGCACGTCGCCACAGTGATATATGTTTTTATTTATGTCTACTTGATGACAGCAAGCAGACACACGCGCGTCACAGTGGGCAGTTGTTTGTCCATGTCTGTCCAAACACAGTACTGTCCAGCTGGAATGTCCAGATCCACAGATTTCCAAAGTCGCTTCAGTGGGAGGACACACCTCCTGTCATCTCAGTGTACAGACCAAAGCCACACTCGTGTTGGACTTAGACAAATTTCTCTGTGAGTACTAAAGTGATTGTCTGCAGTGTGTTGTCGTGCCAAGAGTGCGACTGGCCACACATTTTCTAAGTGCTATGCGAGCGGTGTTAGATGTACGTGAATGTCCCCTGGAATTTGGCCGGCACCTGCCGCAAGAGGGTGCGATGGGTTTGCACAGCGCACACTTTGTCTTTCAGGTGCTTGTGTGCACAAAACGTTGTAGCAACAGGTGTACGAGGCGTTGGAGGCAGGGACAACATTACACGGTTTGCACACGATTCCTGCGTCATGCGCACTAAGTGTGCACTTCGTCCAACCTTCGCACTATGTGTGAAGGGGCCCTTAAGGTTCTCCCCTTGTTTTCACTCTGAGTCACTGTAATAAATGTGAGGTGGATCTGCATGTTGATTTGGCAAAGTTTTACATCAGATATCCTTCCTGAGAATGTGCAGGGGTGGTCTTGAACTAGGAACCTTCTGCTCACTTGGCCACCAAGCTGCTCTTTGGTTTGAACTGACTGTATTTATGTTAAATTATTAGGCTGAATTTTTCCCTCTGTTCTTACCTGCTGCTTGTTACCTCTGACATAATGAAATCTTCAACATTAATTGTGTATTTATTTGTTTGTCTGTCTGTTAGTATGATTACATCAAAATTACTGCACAGATTTTGACCAAATTTTCACCACAGATAGATACTAGGCCATGAAAGACTCCATTAAATTTATGAGGTGATCTGGATCCAGATCCAGATTCAGGATCAAGATTTCACTTTATATAGTCTTTTAAGGATTATGTCAACACTACTTCACAGATTCACACCAAATTTTCACCACAGATAGATATTAGGCCATCGAAGACTCCATTGAATGTTGAAGGTGAGCCGCATCCGGATTCTGGATCAGGATTTCGTTTTGTACACTTCACTTTGTCGTATTTTGAGTAATATGGCAAAACTACTTAACGGATGGATTTTAACCAAATTTCCACCACACATTACTGTTAGGCCTTAGAAGACTCCATTAAATTTTGGAGGTGATCTGGATCCAGATCCAGATTCTGGATCAAGATTTCACTTTGACTTGTCAAAGTGAAATGTCAAAACTACTTCAGAGATACAACATCACAATGTAAAACCAAGATCACGAAGATACTATTTGTGAATTGTGACAGCTCGTGAATTAAATATAAGATTGCAACATCTTGATCAGTTGGACAATTCTGGATCAGTATGCAGTTATTGCATTGTGCTGTGGAATCCAGACCCAGGTAAAGTCCGGGTCACAATGTAAATCTGTTATTTTTAGTCCTAGTCATCCCTTGGTGGATTTCAGAAATCTCTGATTGCTCTTGTTTTTCATTTCATTTTCATTTGTTCTGTACTTTTTTTTTGCTTGTTAACCTTTTGAATTATTTTTGCAAATCATCTTGTAAATCTGTCTGAAGCTGCTTTAACAATACATTCTTGCCATTTAAGTGATGTCAGATAAAATCAACTGAAATCATACATCAGTGATACTTCAAACAAATCTGGTTGACTTTTGAAGTTGTATGTTCAGCAAATTTTATTGATGATAAAACGCTAGTTGTAAATTTTTCTCTTTTTTTTCTTTTTTCTTTATTATTTTCCAAAATTTTCCTTAAAATGTGTGTGTGTGTGTGTGTTTTTTCTATTCAGTTTGAATAAAGTAATTCTCAAAATGCAGTATAATTAAAAGGAAGCCATGCTCTCCGCTGTTTGCCTGTGTCAACCTCATTTAAAACTAAATAACAATATGAAATGTCTACTCTACAAATGGTATTTCTGTGTTTATCCCTGTTTTCCATTTCAGCCTCCATACATTCCAGTGAAATGAGGCCTCCCATTGGACCTAGTCAGTAATCAGCCCACTGCTGGCTGCTGCTGTTCTGTAATAATATTCTAATAAGCAGTGACTGCTGCTTTGATGAAGGCCTGCTACTCCTACTGCTGATCTACTGATCTTACTCCTACTTGGGTAATTAAATATATCTGAAAAGAGGCAAATGGACCACCAGCTCTACTTGTTTCTGCTTCTCCTCTGCCCTTTATTTTGTGAACAATGACTCGGACAATCAAGCAAAGAATGAAAATAAAATGGTAAATATTCTTTGGACCTGCAAGTATATAAGTTCAACATATTCTGCCTATAATGTTTCCAGAAAAGCACAAAAGTGGAAATGCTGTACGCCCTGTTTCATCTGATTAAATTCATATATTTCCCCATGAGTAGGTCTAAATTTTAAGAGCAGTGGATAATGCTGTGGAGACTTCTACAATTTTTACAAGACTTTTCTGTTTTTCAGTTTGTAGCTTTCTTAGGGGGAAAAAATGAAAGCGTCCTTCCATGTTGAGATCAATTGGTGCTTGTTAAGCATGTCATTTACTGCAGCATTTGATCTCATTAATCATTGTCATTTGGGGGGGGGGTAATTTGACAGTTGTAATGGGCTGGTTTATCGCACCGTTCTTACTTATCAGGTCGATCACTGTGTGTTTGGTGTACCTCAAAGATCTCTTTGATGTCCACTGGTATTTTGTCTTTATTTCAGATTATACGTAACCATGGGATTGACTTTTACTTTTTACTGATATGCCGGTGACCTATGTGTGTAATGTTTCATTTTACAAAAATAGAGGTTTGTCTCTGGATGTCTTCTAATTCTGTGGTTTATTCAGAGAAGACCAAGATAATTGATGCTGGCCCTACTACGCCCTGCTCTGCAGAGCACGAAGCTCAGTGGGATAAGGAATTGGACTATCAATATGGAGACCTGGGTTTGATTCCCGTTCATGTGACCTGTCTGTGTCACTGGGTAAAACTGACAGACTGGCACAGTGTGCAGGAGTTGTAAACTCTCATCAACTTCACACTGCAGAATCCGGAGATAAGCCACTGGTAGGTCCGGCATCAGTGCAGCCTTAGATTCTATATAGGACTTAAAGTAAATTGTTTGATTGTTCATTTTAAATTGTATCATTGTTTGGTGGGGCAGGGGTATCACGTGCCAGTCCTAGCCTGGACTGGCACTTGATACCACTCTCCTGCTCACCCAGCAGTAAAAGGGGTGCCTGACAGATTTAACTTGGGGAGGTACAAGGAGGTCACCCTATCTCATTATGCCATGGCCCAGGG
The DNA here is from genome assembly GCF_902500255.1 of Thalassophryne amazonica. Taxonomy (NCBI): domain Eukaryota; kingdom Metazoa; phylum Chordata; class Actinopteri; order Batrachoidiformes; family Batrachoididae; genus Thalassophryne; species Thalassophryne amazonica. The sequence continues at coordinate 34,602,127 of NC_047119.1, forward strand.
TCTGTGCCACTGTAATTAACACGTCACAAATTGCCAGGAATGAGTATACAATTTACTTTACATGGACATGCATTGATTGGTGCGTTGCCATATCCTTATCTGGATGACACCTTAGTGCCACACTAATCTCTGTCGTTCTCGTCTTGTTCTCTGACAAATGCTCTTCTTTATATCTTGCTCTTCTGTTCCCTTTGGCCTCTTGTTCCATCTTACTCTCATTTTGTCTACCTTCCCCCTTCGCTCCCTTGATTGACTTGAGTGGGTGAAACAGGCCAATTTGTTCCCTCGGGGTCTAAAATTACCTGCCTGCCTGTTTAGATGTGGAAAGGCATAGATGATTTCTGCTCCATCAGCGTCCATGGCTCATGTCTTTCAAGTAAAATCAAAATCAGCATTGTTTGTAGAGCACTCTCCACAAGGTCGTTTTCTTGAAGAAACCCTGAGAACTGTTTGGGGTCGTTTCCTGAAAGCATACAAGAGGTTTTTTTTTTTTTTTTTTTTTTTGGCAAAACCATGTGACTCCAGAATCCTAACCCCGCTGAGTTTCTCAAACTAGTATATATTCAACATTAAGACTGATTAAGACTGCATTGGTTACTGATTTTTACCAAATAAACCTGACTCCTGTAGTTAAAGATGTTGCACTGAGGCTTCTTTTTCTGCCCAACATGCACTGTCACAGTTTAAATAATCCACGTCACCCCCTGCAAAGAGGTAAAACAAAAACTCAACATTTGTTTTCAATGTTAGTCAATTTCATGCATATTGTTGACAAGGTGAGGAAAATTGTGGTCATGTGTACTTCACGCCGCCTTGATCTCCACACAACTTTACCACCTCAGAACTGTCAGTGTTGCTGCACATTTCCTCTGTTTTCCTTCCACTAGAGGTGCAAAGGACCTAAAAACTCATACTTCAGATCAATTTTTCAGATCATCCAAAAAAAGGGGGGGGGGGACAAATGTAATTTTTCTCTCCTTTTTTAAAAAGAACTTGAAGAACCATGAAAACAAGGAACATCTACCTGTTGTCCTGAATGAAAACAAGTCCCATGTTTAAATAATATTTTAAAATAAGATACATAATTGTTATATTAAAATGCAATATAAACAGTACTAGCGAATAAAAACAGGCTTTGTCCATGTCAGAAAATGATAAATATAAAACAAAGGAATAACAATTTACATTGTCTGATAAGAGGGTGATAATAATAACTGTATATAACACTTCAGAATTAATACATTAGTCCTCCTGACCAGGCGCACCACTTGGCAACAGTCTGTAAAATACTTCTTAAAATGTTTCCTCTGCTTGGTGGACTCCCATCTCTCGGTTAAGGACTTCAAGGGGAACACGGTGCACACTCACTGATCAGCTCCTGAAATTTTGGAGCAATTATTTACGCTTGCGTGTGTCAAGCCTGCACCAGACTGCCCCTAGTGGCACAAAAGGCGGCCGAGGCGGTCTGCTTTTAACATTCTCCATTCACTTAAACGTGCAACTGATTTCAGTTGACTGCAATTCTGCATCAAGATTTACACCACTATTACTAACAATTCACCATGAAAATAAATCTGTATTTCACACTGTTACCCAAACTATGCAATTAATCTGTAGTACATAAGAGTGCTGAACCATGAGCTGATGGCCCTGTACGGATCAGCTATGGTGCTTCCACTGCTGCACAATGTTAGCCATATTCATGGGATTAACTACATTGACAACACTTCCTAATGACTTTAAAGTATTTTTACAACAAACCACACAGCTGTATTTGACAGCTGACATGCAGCTTTGTTTTACTTTGGCCTTGACAGGAAACTAACTTATTGTTTCACAATTCTAAAAAATCCCAGCACACGTCATTCATGTCTCCTCTCTTTTGTGAGGACAATCTGTGCCCTGACATTTAGTGACTGTGTGCATAAGGTTTAGCAAATTTGAACTCACAATGCTTATACACTGCAAAAACTGATATCTAAGAAAGTTTAAAAGAGACTTGTTTAAAGAAAATACATAAGAAAAAATGTCTTATCTTGGGAAAATGTAGCTCACTTTTTCTTAATTAGTTTTTCCAGCTAATATAAATAATAAATAAAATGGACTGCATTTATATAGCGCTTTTCCATCTGCACCAGACACGCAAAGCACTTTACAATAATGCCACACATTCACCCTGACGTGAGGGTGCTGAGATACAAGGCGCGCACTACACACCAGGAGCAATTTAGGGATTAAGAACCTTGCCCAAGTGTTATGTGCCGACGCGGGTTGAGGAGCGGACCTGCGTCTGACTGAACCCAGCGCTAAATAACCAGAAAGCGGTTCCAAAAACAAAACATTTATTTCCCTTTCTGTGCAATAATTGTGTACAACATAATATATGGTTTGTCTGGCGGAGTGAAGGACGGCGCGCTCTCCAGCGCCCAAAGGGATCGAAGCGCGGCGCTTCTGGACTCAAATTCACCGCCAAACACCCCCCAGGTGGACACGACAAACTGACTCTGTGAAGGATAGAAGAGGTGAGGTAAGTCAACAGCTACAACTAATATCCTTCAAAGGCACACACTATCAGCAACACATTCAGGTCTGAATTTAAGCTTTATGTAAATGAGCAGCTTTTCACAACAGGTGGAGGATCATTAGTCCGCATGCCACGGCCGTGAGAAGCGAGCTGCACAATTCTCATCAATGTTCAAATATACTGCGTAACAAAATACCAAATTACTATTAACACTTATTCAGACAATCAGTCACCTCTGATGTGTGCTGACAGCATGTGTCCCTCACCCGTCCTCCTTCACAGGCACGATGTGTCAAACCCAGGCGCGGTCCTCAGCGTCTCACAAATTAATGTCACAAGGTCGAGTTCCCGGCAATTCTGCTCGAATCACTCATGGCTTAAATTAAGAACGCCATCTCATTATCTGCCTCAGCTGAAAGTCTTTAAGATTGCACATGAGCATCATCCACAGGTGCTGTGAGTCATTAGGCCTGCACATGAACATCCTCCACAAGTGCAGCCAATAATGTTGATGAGGGTGAAGGATTCTTCTGCCAGCACCTTCTCCACAGACAAAAGCCAGTTTGCATACCACCTGGAGAGCAAAGAAAAGAAAACAACACAAAAACATCCAGCCAAAACCCCCCAACACACAACACCAAGGGCCCTTAGTGATTTTCTGGCTAGACTGGGATTTGAACTGAGGATCCTCTGGTCTCAAGCACAACACTTTAATCACTAGACCATCACCTCCCCAGCCATTTAACCAGTAACAAGGAAAGGCAATGGAATTCTTATCATTTAAGCAAAGGAACAAGATTGTTTCCTTATTTTAAGACAGAGGCTAATCTTAAAATAAGAATTTGTTCTAGTTTTAAGGCACATTTTGATTAGTCAGTGCCTAGACATTTTGCTACGTTTGAGAATTCTAATCAAGTAAATTTTTCTTACCCCATTGGGTGATTTATTTATTTATTTATTGCTTAATACAAGACAATTTGTCTAGATTTCAGATTATTTTGAGAGGGACAGTTTTTGCAGTGTAGTGGGCCACATACACAACAAAGGCGGAAATGTTTGCAAAGTTTGTTAACCACAATAATGTGACCAACTCTTCAGTGTCAAGAATGCTGGCAGTGTTTTCTCTTTAAGATGATCTTGTCTGGGCCACTGTATGTTAAATACCGTCTTCTATCCTCTGGTCTCATGCTGCTTAAATCTAATAGTCCCTTAATGGCTATTTAACTTGTGTGTCTGTCATTATTGATAGACTGATTACACGAGATATGATGAGACCCTGAAATGACCTTCTGTAGCGTAAATTGTACTCCAGTTCAGTTTTCTGTGGAGAGAGGCTCTGTTGAGAGATGGTTTTAAGATTGCTGTAAATATGACAGATGAAGTGCACCTTGGCTGAGGCTTAGGAAGGTGTGTGTGAGTACTCTTGGTCTGGTTCCTGCATGTGTCTGGCCCTTGTTCAGCTCCTGTTTCACTGTTGTCAGCCCTCACACTGGGGGTCTGGAATTAAACAAACACTGTAGATTCCAATGTGTGTGTGTCTCTGTGTGTGTGTAGAGAGGGTAAGCTTGGCTTTTTGTGAAAATTCCGGCTATTCCTAGATGTGAGATATTCAATATCCAGATGAAATAACATTGCCTTTGCATTCTAAGAGGTGTGTTAACATTGGCACTGCACTCTTGGATTAGGAAGGAGATGGCAAATATTTCTAGACAGACATTCAAATTTTGCAACTTCACATTAAAACACATTGTGATTTTTTTTATTTTTTATTTTTTATTCACTAACCTTCAAAGAGAAAGCTGTTGTTTTTGTGCAGTTTCAGTGCCAGGATTTTGTGGATACATCTCCCAGTCTCCAGTGTGCCTGTTTTTTGTCCTGGTCCTCTGAAATGTTTTTCCACCTCACTGCTCACTTGCTTTTCCATACCGATGTCCCCAGTGACACTAAGATTAACCTCTACTAGGGATGGGATTTGATGAGATTTCATCTTTTGATGCCATTGTTGAGTCTGATTATCAGTCCGGTTCTCTATCGATTCCCTTATCATTCCTGTTTAATTACCTATGTAGATCTCCACAGGTTTTTAGCATCCATGCAGCTGCTTTCCTTGTTTCTAGATGCAGAATTGTTATGACACATGAGTTTTTGCAACATCAGACTGTCAGGAAAACATGGCAGCATTGACAAAAAGAATTTATAATGTCTGATGCATATAAATCAGATGGATGGATGGAAAAATTGGCAACTAGTTCTGAGTCCCATTCAAGGACTTCAGTGAGGTGGACCAACCTGATCTTCTGCCTAACATAACATATTGTAGTTGTGCATGACAATGAATCCAATGTTGTGAAAGGTTTGCTTGATTTCAAACAAACAGTTGGGTACTGCTGGAATGACACTGTGAGAAAGAATCAGTTACTGAGATAGACTCAGATGAGGAGTACCACTTGCATTGTCCTAGAGCATCAGCGACGATGTTTTGGATGTGTTGAGTGTTGCTCTGTGCATGATCCAGCACACAGATGCCTCAGTGTTGAGGATCCCAATGGCTGGAATAGACCAAGGGTATGCCCATGATTCACTTGGCTGAAGCTGATACGCAGTATCCTTTTAAGAGGTGCTGATGGACCCGTTGTCTGCCTGGATGGTTGGCATCCATTACCCGGGGCGATTCCTTGGTGCAGTGGTGCGTGGCACCATTGCATGTCACCAGACTTGACTCGACTTAGTCCAAGGACCTCTGGGGTGAGGTGGACTACTGTCATGTGACAATAAATGAATTGATGCAGTGATGGCTTTGCCGGATTCAAGCAGCAACCTGAGCCTGCTATAAATGAGGTCGACGTGGAAGTGCGGTACCTTGACTGGCCGCTTCAAGCTGGCTCCAAAACAGAGCACTTTTCTATAGTACTCAGTGTTAAAATGTCCAACTTAGAGCAGAAATAAACATTTACAGCCTGGTACAAAAATGGTTTTGGTCTCAACAGTTTCTGCCTCCATGACAACTGTACGGTGGAAAATTTGTTTCTAAAGTGTTAGTTTAAGTTGTTTTAAGCCATAAATTAAATCTGTATAATTGGGGGCGTGGTCACTTTGAGTGACAGCTGGTAGCTGATGATTGGAGTGTCTCGCGTTTAGTTTAGACTTCACCTGATGCAGCTGGTCGTGGAAGCTGTGTCTGCTTGTTTGGAGTATTTTATGACAAACACCTGGAAGAATCTGGCTTGTGCGGCGAAACGTCCTAATGGATCAGATGTATCTGTTGCAGTAGGCACACTGAGTGAAACTCATGTCGGATTTAATGTATATTCTAACGGCACTAGCACTTTTAGCAGCTGTCGGTAGCTTCATCCGTTAGATCCACTTAATGTATCATTACTGAGAAAGTATGTGGCTTATAGCTTTGAATGTCCACAACAAAGTATAAACCATTATGAGAACCACCACTCAGTCCCCAAAAATATGATTTAATAAACACCCGAACCCAGGTTTGGTGGGTCGGATTCCATGAGAGGGACGTGTTCAGACGTCTTTCATCACGCCTAGCACTGCACATGCTTCACCCCTTTATGCATTAATGAGTCTGATGCTTAGTTGCCGTCAACATGGCACCGTACAAATTGTAAACCAGACAGTGGCTTCATTTTGGCTCTTCTGGGTCTCTATAGAAACCCAATGGGTGACGTCACACAAGCTTTATTATATTTACAGACTATGGCTGGATCATAATCAAATGTATTTTGAAAACTGAAGCAAAGTGATTTTTAATATTTGAAATGCTTCAAAAATAAATAAATCAATCAATAAATTAAACTCTAAACATGACATTTGGTACACACTTTTATTTGAAGTGGTTTATTGTAGTAATGAGAATTTAATAATTTTATGCTCAAACAACCTGCTTGCTAATGCATGTGCAGACCCTGTATTGACTGTTACTGTTCAGTCACTTGTGTTTGATTGTTACAACTGCAGAGTGAGCAAATCCCATGGAACGTTTTTGATTCATTTGTTCTGAAGCACATGAAATTCAGCTGATGGTAAACAAATTGCCTGGCAGTTCAGGTGAAGTCTGAGAGCATGTGCAGTGCATTACCACAGCCACCTGTCTTGAGTCCTGAATGGTAACCACCCAGGCAAACAACCGGTATATCCAGATCAGCCCAGTCTCACGTTTGTTTGTTTTTTTTGGGGGGGGGGGTTCGTGCTCCCGTCACGAAATGAGTCAAATTTTCATGGCTGGTTTTTTTTAACTCACTATTACTAACAATACTCCCATCCCCAACCCTACCTTAACCATAACCTAGCCCTGCTCCTTCCCCAACCGTAACCATAACCACCCCTGACCCCCGCACTTCACTTTTAATTTTGTGCAGTCATCACAGAATGAATTAGAATGAATTTTTGCTGCCTTGACAAAAATGAAGCACTTTTTGTCATAATATCACAAACCAATAGATTAATGTATATTTCATGCTGCTGAATTACGACTTGCCATGAGACTGGGTTGATCCAGACTTCTTGAAAGTAACCATCGATCTGCAGCAACCAGTTGTAATTTCAATGTAAAGTTCAACCACGGCTGTTGGTAATTTTCCATAATCCATCTATCTTCTACTAACATCCTGCAGGTGGCAGACATGTTTCTTGGTTATTACATTGGCATCAAGTTAATAGAGTTAGCTACTATCTACTCACATTATCACTATCCTTGTATGCTCTTTTAATTTGTTGAGTTACATTATGGTGGCATTAATTGTTTTTGAGTTATCACTTACGCAAAGTTGGCTTGACCCCCCCAATCTATTTTTTTTTTTTTTTTTTTTGTGCAAGCCCTATGCTGTTACAGTGAAAATGTTCTATGCAATTGATACTTTTAACATTGCAATTAACACTTGATATTTTAAATATTGACATGCAATCGTAGACATACATGAGATATTTTTAGGAAATTTTGGTCAAAACCTATGCAGTAATATGAATTATTTATTTATTCTCTTTTTAAACCTGTGTAAGATTGGTTTGGGGTAATGTGGTTATGACCCTTCCCTGTGCACAGTGACCTACAGTGATCATTTGTAAGGTTTATGTCTGAAATACTCCAAAATTATGGGTTTTTGTGCATCGTTGTGCGTCTGTAGGTGTACATTCACTGGCCACTTTATTAGGTACTTAATTTATTGTATACTTCAATTGCTTGTTAGCACACATAGCTAATCAGCCAGTCACACAGAAGCACCTCAATGCATTTAGACATCTCGATGTGGTGAAGATGACTCGCTGAAGTTCAAACCGAGCATCAGAATGGTGAAGAAAGGGGATTTAAGTGACTTTGAACATGGCATGTTTGTCGGTACCAGATGGGCTGGTTTGAGTATTTCAGAAACTGCTCATTTACTGGGATTTCCTGCACAACCAACTCTAGGGTTTACAGAGGATGGTCTGAAAAAGAGAAGATGTGAAGAAGTGGTATTGTGTGGACAAAAGCGCCTTGTTGATGTCAGAGGAGAATGGGCGACTGCGCAATGCTGCCATGTCAGTATAGACCAACATCTCTGAGGAATATTTCCAACATCTTGTTGAATCTATGCCATGAAGAATTAAGGCAGTTCTGGCAAAAAAAAAAAAGGGGGAGAGGGGGGGGATCCAACGCGGTATGAGCAAGCTGTGCCTAATAAAGTGGCCGGTGAGTGTATATCCTCAGGTTGACGGCCTTTTATCTTCTACAGGTGAACGCCTGCATGCATTTCTCTGCTCTGAGTTCCTAATAAAGTCACCTGCTAACAGAGTTTATTAGTCTACAGACCCGCTGCAAACTCGGAATCTTTCACAACTGACTTGTTATTGTTTTGTAAAGCTCTGTTTACTCTGCACAGCCCCTCAAACGCAGCCTCTCTCTGGGCTGCGTCCCAAAAGTTTTATTAGCTCAATGAGTGTTGGGTGGCCAAATATGAAAGAGGGATTGTTTGTGTGCATGGAGAAAGTAAGAAACTCTAACAGACTCTTTATGTATTTATGCGCCTCCCCGCTTGTGTGTTTAGCTCGGATTTGGCCGACCGCTGTGGCTGTGGTGTGATACCCTTCATGTCTTAAAATGCTGATGGCGAGGTGATTATTGCATTGTTTGTTTTCTCTACATAGTCTCCAGTGCAAACTAGGCAGGTGTTTTTCCCTCAGACCAGCAGTAGATTCACCTGCTGACAGGTGCGGCACAGCGATGTTCACTGGAGATTGACTATCGAAGCACAATCACAGAGCGTCCAGTCTTCATAGTGACACGTTATGGAATTGTCTTTTGAAAAGCTAACACTCCTCAGTTTTAGCCCACAAACATTTATATAAAACAATGAGCATTGCTGTTTTTGTCTTTTGTTTTGTGATCAAAAAAGGAGTAGGATGCTACAGCATTGTCTCATTAGAACATGCCTCAAAGTATTTATTTATTGCACAGTACTGTAACTATGCAGGTTTAGGTTTTCTATCTTTTAGAGTTTGCAGATATTTCTAGTTTCTAGTCTAAACTTCAGGAAGCTCCTGTATCACCACCAATCCACAGTGGGCTGTGTAAAACACTGAGTCAGACCTAAAGACATAGTCATCAACTGATGCAAGACCCCAACGCATCCTGAGCCTCCTATTGGCAGCACGTGGGGCGGAGGAGGTTTGTCAAGACGACATGGTGACTGTTGTGTCCTGAGAGGATAGCATTCAAGGGTCCATCAGAGACGTCATGTTCACCCAAGTTCTAAGGATGAAGGGAGACAAGAACTGGCTGAAGGATGAACTGCTTGGAGCCTGAAAAAAGTGTGAACCACGCCAGAAACCAGTACCTTTAGGAGTCCAGGGAAATGAAAATCAGATCTACTTTATTGACAAGCTGCATCTGAGAGTGGGAAATGTCCAAGAGGAGAGACTTTGGATGTAGTGGATTGTTACTCTCTGCAAACACTGCAAACGTTACAGAGACAACAACATTCAGGTATGTGGTGGAGTTTGATTTCTTGGACCAACTCAGCTCATTATTATAACTTAATTAAGTACCTTTGGAGGAAAGGGTATATACGAACATCAAGTTGCTCATGGAGAAGGAGAGCCTAGAGAAGACCTGTATGGCTGATTAATACCTCGGTCCTCAGCAAATATCGTCAGGAACTGATGGACAGTCTGATTGCTAAAGTCGTGCATACATATAAAGCCTCAGTCACCCTGCAGAAGTGGTTTAAAGAGCTCACAAATCTGTATTATAATAGCCAAGTGGCCTCTGTGTGCATGCATGTATATGTGTATGGCTTCAATCACAGACACTGTGATCAAAGACACAGAGCTGACATTTGCCATTTGGTATGCTTATGTATTTTGGGTCAAGGATGAGCGTTGCGAAAACATAAAGTTGATAGGACAAATATTTTTGGAGAAATTAGCAATTTTATTGAACCAGTAAACAATGGATATTGTACTGCAATGCACCATGGGAGTGTGGGGTTTGGGGTTTTAAATGTTATTGTGGTTCATATTAGTTGAACAGTGTTGTTAGTGTTATTGATTTATTGTGTTTTTGTAGTTCAATTGATTTAGTCAGTTTAGTTAAGTGTCAGGTTGCTATTACCATGAGTGAGTTAAGTGTCATGTTGCCATAACTATGAGTGAAAAGTGTAGTGCGTTCATATCTTTCACCACCGTCTGTTTGTGCATGTCTAAAAATAGAAGCACCTGCTTATGGTAGAATGCGGAAAAGACAAAAAGCTCTCTGTGTGTGTGTATAACTTCGATCACGGACAAACTGTGGAGAGCTGACATTTGCCGTTTGGTATCCTTATGAATTTTGGGTCAAGGATAAATGGCGCCAAACCGGAATGTTGATAGGACTAATAGTTTTGGAGAAACTATGGATATTAACTAATTGTTAATTACATTCTAGACTAACATGCCATTCCAGCAGGGGGCCGTATATCATCTTTATATTAAAAGCGTGCATGCATGATTTTATTTAGTAAGTTCAATGTAAGTATAACTGCAAATACGTTAAAGATACATGAATTACACAAGAAAGTGAAAACACTCATTTCCATTGTGGTCCATTTGACAGAATAGAAGTAAAAGTAAAATAATAATAATAATAATAGTGTGTAACAAGAACAAGAACCTAAACAGTTTCTAAATACATCAAGACAGTAAATTAACCTTAGAAAATCACGAAATAAACAGGAAAAAAGGGTTGAATTATTCTTCTAAAAACTGTTTGTCAGGTTTCAGCATGGATCCGGGGTTTTGATCCCATTTTTGCCTCCTTTCATTTTCTCAAACTTATTCTCTTCCTCTGAAGACATTTTTTTAAAATACCCCCTCATTTTTCCTCTTCTCCTCATGTCTCACCTTCCCTCCATCGTCACATCCCTCTCCTGCTTTCTCTTGCTGTTTAGTAGGTCAACATGTCCTCCTTCCTCTCTATGTTAAGTGTTGTCTTGCTGTATCACGCAACCATTCCCAGCTGGGACTCATTAGATTGTGTCTGTGTGCATGCGTGTTTGTGTGTGCACCAGACCAGAGTAATTCCCCCTCTGTCTTTGATGAACAGGTTGGTCCAAGGCTACAGGCCCAGTCCTGTAAGATGCTTCACACTTGAATGATGGGCTGGCGTTTGTTTTTCAGGCTTCGATTCCGTCTCGTGTGTCCTCTCAGGTGTTTGAACGAATTTTTATAAAAGTGTGAGCTTGTTTATGAACCAGACTAGAATTATCATCTGTAATTGACTCTGTCTCCATCTCCATATGATAATAATCATTATGTAAGGTGATAGAAATATCGAATTTCATTCACAGTGGACAACTGAATATCAGCAGCAGCCAAAATTCTGGATGAGGTTAAAAGACTGCCAGAGTGTGACCTGAAAGGATCAACTGGAAGAGGATCAGATCAGTACAAGAGTTATCAAGACAGATATGGCTGAGACAGAGTGCAGCAAAATGGATGCACTGGATGTGGCAAAAAGGGCAGCGGTGTGATGACTATGTTGCATTACATTTATAGACAATAAAAGGAAATCAAAGACAGACAGAAAAAAGAGCTGCATATTCAACGTATTGTCAAGAACTTTGAGTAATGATCAAATGAACAAGTCACAGATACAAGCTGCAGAAATGAGATTCCTCCATGTGATATCTGGGCTTGCACTCAGGGACAGGGTGAGAATCTTGAATATCCAGGAGGCACTCAGAGTAGAGCCGCTGCTTTTTCGTATCAAAAGGAACCAGCTGAGGTGTTTTGGGCATCTGTTGAGGATGTTCTCTGGTCCCCTAAAGCAGGTAAAGCTCAATTTGCGACTGTATAACCAGCATGAATGTCTGCAAATCATCAGACACAACAGGGTTATTCCCTAATTAGACATGAAAATAAATTGAACTAGAAGCATTCGGAGAGCGCAAACCCCCACCAAGGCCGTAGGGTCACTGACGTCACATGGAACACCCTTTGGTAAAGAGACTTATTCCACGTCGTTTTACGCATCTACCGTCAAGTTTCAGATTCAGCGGTTAACCCTCTGGGGTCCGAGGGCATTTTTTGGACAGTTCACTCGCCTGGCATAAATGTTTTATTATTGCTGTTAACAGCTCTCCCTGCATCCCACAATCAAGTTTTATGTCTCTTTTTTCAGGACAACCTATACTTTCAAAATATATATGCTCTAGTTGTGTTTTATATGTGTAATAAAGGTTTACAATCAGAAATAAGAAATGAAAAAGTAAAGCGGAAAATAATTTTCCACACACATTATTCAAAACACACAGCAAACTATAATAAAAAACTGTTTTGACACTTTATAAAGGTAATTTTGGCTCTTGTGTGAAAGACTGTACAACAAAAAGGTTCAAACAATAAACACAAATGCACATTTTGAACAATATATACAAAATGGTCTATGCATTGTGTTTGTCTTCATCTCAAAGCAATTTGTGTCTGCTATTACACAAAGGTCACATCACAAACTTCTACTATGAAGTTGACTGTGTGTTTGTTCTCTCCTGCTCTGAAAGCAACATTCACATTTCGAGGCTCATTCAGTTTGAGGAGCGGCCCCTCCCCCTCGCTCTACTGATATGGTAAACAGTTCTTTATGCCGGAGCGAGAGAGCTTGCCAAAGGCTTATCCAGTAACATTCACTGGAAAACTAGTCGAGCAGTTCTGATACTCACACACTGTTTGAGCACGTGAGATTGTATGAGAGGTTCTCCATCTGCTCTGTCTGCTCACTTTCACTTTCGCTGTGCGTAATGGCGCAGGGAGCATTGGAGCAGCCAGGGAGCTATTCAAACGGGCCAACGAATAACATATCATTCCTAAAAACAATCTTTGGTGTGTCACGTGAGGTGAATCAGCCCTACGATTGGATTTTGGAAAACCATGTGACGGTGAACCAATTCCGATTGGACAGTCACATTGCTCACGTCATCACACAGCTTCTATGAGGACTAAAAAGATGGTGGACAGTGGCTCCAAAGTCAGTGGAGTTAACTTTTCAGCAAAAACAAGAGTAAGTTTCTATCTCATATCATTAAAAAGTTATTTATAATTTAGTAAAGCTTGGTCTCAGCCTTTGTATACGACGGCATCGGCCCCAGAGGGTTAAACTCTTAAATCTTCAGCAAATGTAATTATAAAGAAAAACTGCATGAACTACACAAGTTTTTTTATTTTCTAATAAATTTATTCAATGAGGAGAAACAAATGCTTGTGTCATAACTTAATTTTTGTTCAGCCTTTGTGACCCGTCTTCATGAAGTTAGATGCAAAAATGTTGAAATTTCCCCTATCCTGCAATGATAAAGAATCCTTAAAAAATTACTGGATCCAGATCGTGTTCTGGATCATTACCAAAATTTAATGACTTCTAAGTTAGGCCAAGATACACCCCTGATAAAAATTTCATTGAAATCCATTGAGGATTTTTTGAGTAATCCTGCTAACAAACCAACCAACCAACCAACAAACAAACGGGCACGACCGAAAACATAACCTCCTTGGTGGAGGTAATGAATTATTGGTGCTCAGGTCATCCGGAATCTGAGGTTTTCTGCATGTGGTCCATCATCCTGAGGTTTTTATTCATGACTCTTTTGATCATGGTGGAGGAGCACAGTTTTAAAACCAATGAAAGATAAACTTTGGCTTCATCTTGGAGGGGAAAGTTGTACTAGTAAAACAGGAGATAGGCAAAGAGCATCGCTTCAGCTGTCGCAGTGAGGACAGCTGCAGGCTGATGACCATGAAGTGAGGTTTGCAGATGTTTTCCATATAAGAAAACATTCTCAAAGATGATTTATCTTTGTGATGTAATGATATCAGAAGTGCATTTTGAAAGAGGAACCCCTTTGCTTCTCAGATCAGTGTGGTAGGATATGGCACAGACTTGGAAGGTGTTTGAGGTGGATCGTAGCAGTTAAAGAAGTGGTTTCAGTGGACAGAAAATAATTGTCAGTATTCCAAATGGTGCATCCACATACTTATTTGGTACAAGTCACCAGATGATGGAACATATGTGAAGGTAGGTTTGATGGCTGGTTTTATGCAATAAATGTATCTGACTTGAGGTGTGGTCACAAACTTGTGGCAATCCCCCTCCCAAGATGGCGGATGAAAATATCGCAGAAAGGAGCCTAACACAAACAAAACAAACACACAAACACTGCAAACATCCTTGTTTTCCCAAGGAGATGCACTGGAACACGTTTCGATCGGAGGCTGGAATGTAATGAATGCAGCATTACTTCTAATTGATTTAAAGCTGCTGTGCATCAAGGGTAAATTCATTTGAAGTACTTTTAAATCTTTTTGGTCTAAACCAGATAATATCTGACTTTATACACATCTTGAATACCTCGAAGCCTGTGGTAAAATGTCTTAAAATGTATAAATGTAGGCTTAGTTGTGGCTCAATTTGCTATAATACAATTAAAGCGGTTTAAACTCCTTTCAAATGACATAATGCTAGAGTGGTAGCTAATGGCTGTTTTGATTATGGAGCAATGTTGCATAATTATTTGCATAGGCCAATCTCCAACCTTCCTTTTCTCTCAAAAATTCTTGAAAGGGTAGTTGTAAAACAGCTAACTGATCATCTGCAGAGGAATGGTCTATTTGAAGAGTTTCAGTCAGGTTTTAGAATTCATCATAGTACAGAAACAGCATTAGTGAAGGTTACAAATGATCTTCTTATGGCCTCAGACAGTGGACTCATCTCTGTGCTTGTTCTGTTAGACCTCAGTGCTGCTTTTGATACTGTTGACCATAAAATTTTATTACAGAGATTAGAGCATGCCATAGGTATTAAAGGCACTGTGCTGCGGTGGTTTGAATCATATTTATCTAATAGATTACAATTTGTTCATGTAAATGGGGAATCTTCTTCACAGACTAAGGTTAATTATGGAGTTCCACAAGGTTCTGTACTAGGACCAATTTTATTCACTTTATACATGCTTCCCTTAGGCAGTATTATTAGAAAGCATTGCTTAAATTTTCATTGTTACGCAGATGATACCCAGCTTTATCTATCCATGAAGCCAGAGGACACACACCAATTAGTTAAACTGCAGGAATGTCTTACAGACATAAAGACATGGATGACCTCTAATTTCCTGCTTTTAAATTCAGATAAAACTGAAGTTATTGTACTTGGCCCCACAAATCTTAGAAACATGATCCTTACTCTGGATGGCATTACCCTGACCTCTAGTAATACTGTGAGAAATCTTGGAGTCATTTTTGATCAGGATATATCCTTCAATGTGCATATTAAGCAAATATGTAGGACTGCTTTTTTGCATTTGCGCAATATCTCTCAAATTAGAAAGGTCTTGTCTCAGAGTGATGCTGAAAAACTAATTCATGCATTTATTTCCTCTAGGCTGGACTATTGTAATTCATTATTATCAGGTTGTCCTAAAAGTTCCCTGAAAAGCCTTCACTTAATTCAAAATGCTGCAGCTGGAGTACTGACGGGGACTAGAAGGAGAGAGCATATTTCAACCATATTGGTCTCTCTTTATTGGCTTCCTCTTAATTCTAGAATAGAATTTAAAATTCTTCTTCTTACTTATAAGGTTTTGAATAATCAGGTCCCATCTTATCTTAGGGACCTCATAGTACCATATCACCCCAATAGAGCGCTTCGCTCTCAGACTGCAGGCTTACTTGTAGTTCCTAGGGTTTTTAAGAGTAGAATGGGAGGCAGAGCCTTCAGCTTTCAGGCTCCTCTCCTGTGGAACCAGCTCCCAATTCAGATCAGGGAGACAGACACCCTCTCTACTTTTAAGATTAGGCTTAAAACTTTCCTTTTTGCTAAAGCTAAAGTTATGCTGCTATAGACTTAGACTGCTGGGGGGTTCCCATGATGCACTGTTTCTTTTTCTTTTTCCTCTGTATGCACCACTCTGCATTTAATCATTAGTGATTGATCTCTGCGCTCTTCCACAGCATGTCTTTTTCCTGGTTCTCTCCCTCAGCCCCAACCAGTCCCAGCAGAAGACTGCCCCTCCCTGAGCCTGGTTCTGCTGGAGGTTTCTTCCTGTTAAAAGGGAGTTTTTCCTTCCCACTGTTGCCAAGTGCTTGCTCACAGGGGGTCGTTTTGACCGTTGGGGTTTTTATGTGATTATTGTATGGCTTTTGCCTTGCAATATAAAGCGCCTTGGGGCAACTGTTGTTGTGATTTGGCGCTATATAAATAAAATTGATTTGATTTGATTTGATTTGATAACATTTGAAATATGCCTTACTAAATGTATGGTAACCGTCCTAGACTAGTAGCTATAGCCAAGTAGAGATCAGTGCAGGATTTCTACTCCAGATCTTTTCCTGTCGTGACAAAATGTCACGTACGCTTTTATTCCAACAATTTAGCAATTAATTAGAAGTTCCAAAAATAAGCAGTAATTTAAAAACAAAATGATAATTACTTACCACCTTATTTTTACAACCACACACATAAACACACACGTGACGAGAGTGTGTGACAGCAATATTTTTTTTTTCTTTTTTTGGAGGAAAGTTCCAGGTCTGAGTCACAGCACGGGTTGTGTCTGACTTATCAAAGACATGGAAACGAACAAGATCGGGCCAAGCTTTTAGCAAGCATTGATGTGTCGGTGTGTAAGTGTTTCTTTGAAGCTAAAATTATGACTGCCTTTGGATGTTAATTGTGTGTGGGTGTGTGTGTGTGTGCCTTCTTGTCATTTGCCATATGTTTGTCAGTGTTTGCATGGATGTGAGTCTGTGTACAATTCAAGGTACTGTAAAAAATTGTTGAAATGGCTCAGGATGTATTCAGTTCTGTCCTATCCATTTCTTGCATAAAATTCATAGCTTCGAACATATGGAGACTGTTACTATGGAAAAAAAAGCAAAAGCCGCTGAATTCATTGTACATGCGCGGTGCACAGATGGGACTCTGCAGGCGAAGATGGAGCATGCACGCACATTATGAGCATGTTGGACAGTTAACAGGGAGAACTAGAAATAAGGAAATGGAAGAGTCTCGTTCCTCTGTCTAGTACAGCTTGTTTTCTCTTAAAACAAACAGCCGGTTGCAGCACGGCGTGTAGGAGCCCTTTAGGACGCACACTAGTATAAAGAAGACATGTAACAACAAACACAAAATCACTTATCTGCCAAATTAAGCAGTTTGAAACACTAAAACAAAAATCAAATTTATTAATTTCTATAGCGCAAACTTGCAATGAGATTGCCTCAAGGCACTTTACACAACACAATACTGAAAACACTGAATTAAAAAAAATTAAAAACTCAATAAAAACACAAAACCATAAAAGAGCACAAGAATAAAAACACATAATAACAATAAAACTAATGATAAAACAAGGAAAACAAATGGGTTTTTAGTCTTGATTTAAAAGTCTCCACATGATCCGACTGCCGTATATTTGCCGGGAGATCATTCCACAGAGCTGGGGCACGGTAGGAGAAAGCTCTGTGATGGGCAAACTTTTTATTCACATAAATGGGAACACATAAAATTCCTGCACCCTGCGAGTGCAGGGGCCGAGCTGGTACATAGGGCTTAATCAGGTCAGCCAGATAGGAAGGTGCAAGTCCATGAACAATTTTAAAGGCCAATAACAGAACCTTAAAATCTGATCTTGCAGCGACAGGAAGCCAGTGAAGGGATACCAAAATGGGCGTAATGTGGTCAAACCTTCTGCCTCGAGTCAAAAGTCTGGCAGCAGCATTTTGAAGCAGTTGAAGACCCCTTATGTTGGACTAAATGCTTTGAACTGCTGGAGGTGTCCACCTGATGACAGAGACAGACTGTAGGTACGTTGGTATTCAGCTGTTGACATCACGTGTCATGTGATTTCCATCTCTTGCAGAAACAAAACAACCACATCTTTTGTGTAAAAAAAGCAGCATTAACGTGTCACAATGCAGTGTTCTTAGATTAGATTAGATTTGATTAGATTATTTAGATAGAACTTTATTGATCCCTTGGGAAGACTCCCTGAGCGAAACTGAGGTTCCAGCAGCATTGTAAAACAGTACACAGGGTAAGAAGCACACAGACCATCAAAACTGGAAAAAAAGAAAAAGAGTTTGCAAATAAAGTAAGTCGACAGCTCTGCCCCTCTCGAATAAAGAGAGGGGCAGAGCTGTCGACCGATCACCACCTTCAGGTCGGTGGAGTGTCCTTGCCTCAAGTGGAGGAGTTTAAGTATCTCGGGGTCTTGTTCACGAGTGAGGGACGGATGGAGCGTGAGATTGATTGACGGATCGGTGCAGCGTCTGCAGTGATGCAGTCGCTGTATCGGACCATCGTGGTGAAGACAGAGCTGAGCAGGGGGGCAAAGCTCTCAATTTACCGATCGATCTACGTTCCGATCCTCACCTATGGTCATGAGATTTGGCTCATGACCGAAAGAACGAGATCGCGGGTACAAGCGGCCGAGATGAGTTTCCTCCGCAGGGTGGCTGGGCGCTCCCTTAGAGATAGGGTGAGGAGCTCGGTCACTCGGGAGGAGCTTGGAGTCGAGCTGCTGCTCCTCCACATCGAAAGGAGTCAGTTGAGGTGGCTCGGGCATCTTTTCCGGATGCCCCCTGGACGCCTCGCTGGAGAGGTGTTCCGGGCACGTCCCATTGGGAGGAGGCCCCGGGGAAGACCCAGGACACGCTGGAGGGACTACATCTCTCGGCTGGCTTGGGAACGCCTTGGGGTTCCCCCGGAGGAGCTGGGGGAGGTGTGTGTGGATCGGGAGGTCTGGGTGGCTTTGCTTGAGCTGCTGCCCCCGCAACCCGACTCCGGATAAAGTGGAAGAAAATGGATGGATGGATGGATGGAGTTTGCAAATATATATACAAGTACACAATATAAATACCAAACATACTGATCAATACTGCTTTACTGGCTATTAGTGTTCCTCTCATTCTCATTCCCGACCTCTAACTTCTTGTTACTCCTCCTCCTCCCTCTTAGCATGAGTAACAGCGAAATGTCCTGATGGCTCTTTAATCACTTCTTGGCTGATGATGCCATTTAGTTAAGGCTTAAAGATACAGTGTGTTTGATTTTAGGGGTGGTTATTTGCAGAAATGGAATACAGCATTCATAACCCTGTGTTCATTTGTGTACAGTATAATTACCTCCAACAACGACTCATAATCTCAGAATAAGCCCTTCCTATCTTCATGGAGGCCACCATGTTGCACTGCCATGTTGATACAGTAGCCCCAAAGGGAAATACTAACATAGTCTTCCACATTTGACAGCACATTCAAAAGACTGAAGATAATGAATCCCCTTTATGAAAGATGCAAAACACGATGAGAATCAAAATCATGACTGGCGACGGCATAATGCCTTCTGCAAACTCACCACTGGATGACACTAAAACCTACACACAGTCGCTTTAATTCTGAGCAGCTAGCATGGTGGGAATCTGTCACATGTTTTCCAGCATCATGTTGTTAGCCATGTCTGCTGAATTTTACAGCAACAGTGTGAAGTTTCCCACACTTGACACTGGACTTAGAATTTTCTCTCCTGTTTAGGAAAACTACTTGAATTTGCCTGATATGATTTGTAATGCTGCATTCGCATGTTGACTGTAGAAAAACCATCACACCAGTTGTTTAACCTCTGCATTGTGTTATGTTGTCTCTCTCACTATCACGTCACCCTCAGGACACAAACTCACGATCTCCAGCATGGACGCGGGCGCTCTGACCAGGAGGCTAAAATGCATGGATTATGGTGTCTGTGATCAAAGCATTTTTGGGTGTTGGGGAGTGAGGATTTACTGACTACCATATGCACAGTGACCCCTGCTGGCCACCATCACAATAGCAGAATTCCTGTCATCTGCAGTAGCAGGCTGCAGGTGGTGACGTGAGGCATGGTAATTTTTCAGTGCTAATGTCGCGGATAATTATTGACTTCATTGAAAGATACAACAGAGTTTTAATGTTTTGTACAGCATGATATTAAAACCGAAAGTCCTGGTTCTGATGGTAGTTTAAAACAGATAATTCCTTTCTGCAGCATAACACAATTTTTTTCACATTACGTGACTAAAACCATTGTAACTCTCTGCACAAAAATAATCCATCTCTTGCTGTCTGTCTTTCCTCCTTGTTAAAGATAAAACATTTGGTCTGTTCTTGTCGCCGTGGCAAAAGTTGAAGGTTGTAAACTTTTGACCGTATAAGTAATATCATGGTACATGCTGTGCTCACAGCAAGAGGTGGTGGAATTTTCCATCAACCGCTCAGAGAAAAAGAAGCATCCGTTCTGTCGCTGACAGCCGACATGTAGACGCAGCACAGCGTAAGACTTTTGGAAACATTCAGCAACCTCAGAAAGGAAATTGGTAACTGTGTGCATGTCTGTGTCAACCAAAGGGCAACAAATCACACGCTGGTCATGTCGGTCACATCTCGATCTGCGGGGACCTCTCGATCTGCGGGACCCCCCCCCACACACACACAGTATTTGCATCATAATAATAAATTGATAAAACAGTAGTTGTCTTGCTGCAGTTCGGCATAACCAATGGCAAACGTGCGGTCCCTTTGCACTAAGCCCCATCTAAGCGCAGCACTGTGATTTATTTAACGGCCTGTCTTATTCTGCCATAATCACTTCTTCTTTTTCTTCTTTTTTCTCCACAACAAAAACATTGAGAGACTGTGTTAAACTCAGGTCACAAAATCTCCAGTGACTGCATTTTCTATTGTCGGCCAACATTTCTGACAGACGAATAAAAGCATGTCTTTTCAGGAAAACCTTTTCCTTTGTCCACACCACAGTGTTTAGAGAAATAAGATCCAGAATATCCTGGATGTGGACTGATCTATTGTCTTAGTTGTTAAATTTGTAGCTGTGTTGAGTACAACTGAGGACACAACTACTACTGTATATCACAAAATACGTACATGTATTTAAACTGCCGCTCATCTCTAAGCATCAATGTCGAATTGAAAATTAGTCAAACCTTATATTTTAACCACAACTAGAAACATCAAACATCAACTCACTATTATTATTATGACTAAGATAAAAACCATGTGATGCTGATCTTTGCACGTGACTTTGATTAGGATTTCAAGCTGTTATATTAGTGCTGAATGATTGGATGTCATACATTTAAAGTCGTGAAAACACAACTCTGAATAATTAAATGCATTAAATGTGTTTTGGATGGTTTTCACTGCTATTATCTACGCTGGGCCTTTATAATGGCTGGAATCGGGGACATGAGGTCAGAAGCTGTTTATTGCTTTCATATGGGGCCAACATGTGTTTCACATTTACCAAGAATTTATTATTTTTTTAACTATAATATATAGACTCTGGGTGCTCCTACCCATCAGGACATTATCACACTAGCCTAGTGCACTGTATTGGTTAGTAAACTAATACTAACAGCTGGACTAACATGTTTTGAGCCAGACAACATTTTTGAGAATCATCCAATATGTTGATTCAGTATATACAATTTGTTACTTACATATATTTGACTTCAACAAGTAATTAGTATGTGACCACTGGAACTTGTTCTTGAATACTGACAGACTAATAAAACCGTGTCCTTTCAGGAAAAGCTTTTCCATTGTCCACACCACAGTATGTCCACCAGTACCCCTTTGTATCCCCGGATTCAGTATTGTGATGTGAATGAGAGTTTTCCACTATTCTTGGATGGGACCCTAGAAAAGCACTGACAGTGCACAGAGAAACATTTCATCTCAGTGCTTTCTTAAAAATAAAGGTTTCCTTGTGGGATTTGTTTCTATGACAATAACATGAAAACAGATGATGACTAGCTTATAAATGCACTGTGATAAAAAAAAAAGCACTCGCCCTCAGCGGGTACAGAACATGGTGTCTGTCAAAGCTGCTATCACAGATTAGTTGTTTTTTGTGTGTGTCTATTGTGATGGGATTAGTGTGTCATATCAATTGATTGTAGGCAGAGACTGACAAAAAAAAATATCTTTCTGTGAGAGTGACAAGTTTTTCTGCATCTGCTTCGTTGCCTGACAAGGTGCTGCAGTGACGACACAGTGCCTTTCTGAAAGGTTCAAAGATTGGCACCATGTAGAATGTCTCTCTGCTGCGCTGTAAAGTCAAGTTCCTCACTGAAAACCTCATTAGATTTTGTGCAGTATCTGTAGTTCTGGGTCCACACCTGTATGTCCCCCCACATAATACCCCATTGCACCGTTTTGGTGGTCATCATCTTTGTGACTACACTTTAGGAGGCCCAGTCTGTTTGACATGAAGCAGGAATTTCTACTGCTAAAGTTAAGGTAATGTTTTCCACATAACTTTGTCAATTAAGTGCAAAACAATACTGGGATTTAAGTTGATCATGTTCAAGTTCATTTGATTTAATTAATTTCAACTACAATGTTTTGCACTTAATTAACAATGTTATGTGGAAAAAGTTACCTTAACTTTTTCAATTAAATTCAGTGTTTTATGCCTAAGAGTGTATGTTTCATTTCTTAGAGTGAGATTAAAGATATGCAACAGAATGGAGAACTTATCAAAATGATTTTGCAATTCTTCATATTGAAGCAAGTCTGACTTTCAGCATTAAAGGGACATTTCAGTGATAAAGCCTGACTGCAAACTAACCTAGTAGCAAGTGTGATTTCACTTCAACCCAATGTATATTTCTGTTGGTTTTATTTTTTTCATACTTTCATTTGAATACTACAACATTTTATAGGAAAGGTCAGTTTTCAGTAATTCTAATTGTGGGTGGAGCAACAAAAGAAAAAGCAAATGTAACAAGTATAGATGATTCGTAATCCGTAGTAGAACATGCAGTGGTGGAGGGAGTACTGAGTCTCACTACTTAGTAAAAGTACAAATAACGAAAGAAATATTTACTCTAATAAAAGTATTGACAATGACAACACTACTTAAGTAAAAATAATTATTGCATGCATTTAAATGTACTTTTAAGTATTAAACGTAAAAGTACTTGCATATTGATTAATGTCCATGTTCTAATAAAAGCTGTATGGACTGTTGCATTTTAATGAAGATAGTTTTAGGATAATTATGCTCACCATCTGTTTTACATTATGACTTACAATTCTGATTATTGTAAAAGGGGATCTGGAGAAATAAATAGCATTCAGCATAATCAAAGAACACTGGTTATACATATTTACAAGATTTATTCAATTTCCTTTAAACATTTTCAAAGATTTTATACTTCAGTTTACAAAAACAAACAAAAAACTTTGACAGACACAAACACTGAATTCAAATCATGCAAAGCTGAATGTATGCAGAATTGCTCCCTCTTCAGAAGTTGTGCAGTTGTGTATGGAAAATTGGGAGCTTAAGTAGATTTTTCATGGATGGTCATATGAGACTGTGTTTGAAGGTAGGATGTACAAAGAGGTGGACTTGTATTATATTATTATTTGAATATAGTCTTTCATGTTATTTAAAAAAAAATCAGTTTTATTATCAATTAAATGAAAATAATAGGATTCCTATGAAACAGGTTATTGAAAGTGATTCAGACAAAACTAACCAGAACATTTGAAACAGCAAATCCACTATCCCACCTTCATTTATTTAAACTTGAACTCACAGCAAATATAAGATTTTAGCTCTCATCAGTGTTGTCAAGTTAAACTCAGTCACAAGGAACTTTGGCAGCATGCGTTTCACAGTAAAAGTATTTGCTGGGATGCTGGCATTAAACATTTTATTGTGAAATGGTGCAGGCAACATAAACTATCTGATGTTATTTAACTTTGCTACCAGTAACATCAGCGAGCCATGCCATCTTGGAAATACGAATGTTACAGTGTTAATCACAATAAAGGTTTTGAAAATTAATTCCCAAAATTTTCATATTAAAGAATGCACATCATCGTGCTATGTGCAAGCCATATCCAAAAGCTGAGACCGATCTGACAAAAAGTCAGAGAGATATGCGAGCCACATACACACACTCACACAGATGCGTCTTTTGCTTTATAGATAGATAACAAACACTAACTTACTGCAAAATGCAGTGGATGTCTACAAGCTTTGAAAACAGCATACGTTTGGCAAAATGATGCGGACTTGAAAAGTAAAAGAGAAGAAATGTAGTTGAGTAGAAAGTGTAAATACCTGCTGCAAAATGTAACTCAGTAAAAGTCAAAAGTATTGGTTCTACTTAAGTACAGATACTTAAAAAAATGTACTTAAGTACTGTAACAAAGTATTTGTACTGGTAACGTGCCATATACTATGTGATGCCAATTCTGACTGTTAGTGGAGGTAAATGGTATACAAATAATGAATGTTTATGAGTTCAATGGTACAAATATTTCATGGTGAAAGCTGGAACATTCACCAAATTAAATATTTGTTCCATTGAAAGAATGTAAACACATTCATTATTTGTTTTATATAAGGCTAAAATAAATCCTTGTCATTTGATATTTTATTCATTTATAAACAACAGAACAGGGACTTACATTTTGGTGTTCCACTGTTGCTAAAGTCCAACACGAACTTTAAATAGGAGTCCAAATTGTGATGTGTGTAGGTGATGCTGTGCAGTGACTTCACGCTTCCAAAAAAAAAAAACTTTGTGTTGTTCCTCAGTCCAGTGAAAAATCATGTCAGCTTTTTAGCTTTTCATCTGAACAGCTCTTCATGCATCCAGATGGCGTACAGCGAAGTGGATTTTGTGTGTGTTACAAGAACTAGCTCAATCAAATTGTCATCCCTCTGTTGTTGTCCTGCGTGCGCGCGATGCGCATGTGCGCTCACACAACTGGGACAGCAGTTGTGTGTGCGTGTACTACCAAAAAAAAAAAGACTGTGTACTTCCTCAGTGCAGTGAAAAAAGTCCAGCTTTTCATTCTAACGTCCTGTTTACAGCGCAGTGGCGCAGCGCAGTGGCGCAGCGCAGTGGCGCAGCGCAGTGGCGCAGCGCAGTGGCGCAGCGCAGTGGCGCAGCGCAGTGGCGCAGCGCAGTGGCGCAGCGCAGTGGCGCAGCGCAGACGAATAATCCATGTCACGTGACATACAAAGCACCAATCAAATATAGATGAAAAAATAATTATATCTCTATAAATAAATATAGAGATGTCATTCTGCTACATGTCATTGTATTTGGAGCCCCCTGTTGGTGTTATTCCTGTTGTTTATAACGGTTAGCTTACAGTCATTCATTTTGCTAATCATGTTCGACACAGTAAACTTGCGTCCACCTTCTTTTGTGCCTTTGAAGTTCTTAATATGTGAGTAAAATGTTGTTTTGGTTGTTATTAACCTGTTTTTCATTATATTGAAGTGTTTATATGTTGTGTGGAAGATGTTTATTTATCTTGAAATCCTCCATGTGAAGTTGCTGCCTACATTCAAATTAGCTGTTCTGTATTGCAAAATTTACAGTAATGTATGTGTTACAGCCCACAAGCTGTAACAAGCATAATATTATCTTTATTTGGAGACTTCTGTGGTATCAAGACTCAGTTGTTTGTATTCTTTGTGGTTTGATTTGAAGAAGGAAAAAGTAAGATTTTTTTTTGAGAAATCTATTATATTTTGTATGTTAAGATTTATGGAAGGATTTGCTTCAAGTAAATCGCCGTAGAACATAGGAGAGGGTCCCGTCATGGAGGCCCGGTCCTACCTTCACCGGGAGGATGAAGTCAGAAAACTGCCCAAACTCTACATGTACAGGCTGATGATGATGTCCAGCAACTTACTGGAGAATCCACAAATTTGCAGAATGAATGTCCCAGTCAAATGAATCAAATACTTTACAAAAAGAAAAAAGCATAGGTTGCGAAGAAGCACTGCTCATATTCAGACTTGCATTCAGTGTGTACTCGCGGCGCTAGGCTGTCATCGAGGCATGATTTTTTTTTTTCAGTTGGTTTAAACAGCAATTCATAACATAATGTTAAAAGCTGTAGACCAGATTGAAAAGATGTACCAATTATCTTAGGCCTTGTCCACATGGAAATGGATATAATCTTTTTCTTTATTTCCAAGAAGTGTTGCGTAAACACAGCATCATTTCAAGAAATGCTTGCGTACACATGGAACCCCAGAAAACTACTGAAAATGCTGTAGTATATATGCCAGGCCTGCATGAGGCACTGTAACACTCTCACAAAAAAAAAAAATAAAAACAGAGAAGAGAATGTGGAGCATGCGCATAAAAAGTCAAACTTCTGCTTTGAGTCACACTGGATTATAATCTGTTAAATTACAAGAGAGTATTGACTTGGAATTGCACCAATCCAAATACGCAGATATAACGGACGCATTCAGGTGCAGTATCCAAGACACCAACAGAGAAAAATATGATGTCTTGTGGCCGGGATTAAGGGTGAGGTTGCGAGGTGGGGCTATGACATCATCGTTTCACAAAACTTCCATATTGGTTGAAGACACAAAGGCAGCATTTTGAGACTTTTCCACTGTAGGAAACATGTTAAAAAAGTAACATTTTCAGGCTCACAAAATGCTAGTCCCGTGTGGACAAAACGCTGATACGATACAAAGCTTTTGCAGTTATATCTAAACTCGTAATAATGTGGGTGGGCCCTCAGGGGAATTCTCCTTTAGCTGATCTGCTAGTATGCTGGTCTCAAGAGTGAGAAGTCTAGTGTTCAAACCCCACCATAGCAACAAAGGTGGGTGATTCTTAGACTACGGGCACTTATTATGTCCACTTATTATGAACAAAATGTAGTTGTCCCACACTATTGCCATAATTTCCACCACAACAAATCAAATCAAATCAATTTTATTTATATAGCGCCAAATCACAACAAACAGTTGCCCCAAGGCGCTTTATATTGTAAGGCAAAGCCATACAATAATTACGGAAAAACCCCAACGGTCAAAATGACCCCCTGTGAGCAAGCACTTGGCGACAGTGGGAAGGAAAAACTCCCTTTTAACAGGAAGAAACCTCCAGCAGAACCAGGCTCAGGGAGGGGCAGTCTTCTGCTGGGACTGGTTGGGGCTGAGGGAGAGAACCAGGAAAAAGACATGCTGTGGAGGGGAGCAGAGATCAATCACTAATGATTAAATGCAGAGTGGTGCATACAGAGCAAAAAGAGAAAGAAACAGTGCATCATGGGAACCCCCCAGCAGTCTAAGTCTATAGCAGCATAACTAAAGGATGGTTCAGGGTCACCTGATCCAGCCCTAACTATAAGCTTTAGCAAAAAGGAAAGTTTTAAGCCTAATCTTAAAAGTAGAGAGGGTGTCTGTCTCCCTGATCCGAATTGGGAGCTGGTTCCAGAGGAGAGGAGCCTGAAAGCTGAAGGCTCTGCCTCCCATTCTACTCTTACAAACCCTAGGAACTACAAGTAAGCCTGCAGTCTGAGAGCAAAGCGCTCTATTGGGGTGATATGGTACTATGAGGTCCCTAAGATAAGATGGGACCTGATTATTTAAAACCTTATAAGTAAGAAGAAGAATTTTAAATTCTATTCTAGAATTAACAGGAAGCCAATGAAGAGACGCCAATATGGGTGAAATATGCTCTCTCCTTCTAGTCCCTGTCAGTACTCTAGCTGCAGCATTTTGAATTAACTGAAGGCTTTTCAGGGAACTTTTAGGACAACCTGATAATAATGAATTACAATAGTCCAGCCTAGAGGAAATAAATGCATGAATTAGTTTTTCAGCATCACTCTGAGACAAGACCTTTCTAATTTTAGAGATATTGCGCAAATGCAAAAAAGCAGTCCTACATATTTGTTTAATATGCGCATTGAATGACATATCCTGATCAAAAATGACTCCAAGATTTCTCACAGTATTACTAGAGGTCAGGGTAATGCCATCCAGAGTAAGGATCTGGTTAGACACCATGTTTCTAAGATTTGTGGGGCCAAGTAAGATAACTTCAGTTTTACCTGAGTTTAAAAGCAGGAAATTAGAGGTCATCCATGTCTTTATGTCTGTAAGACAATCCTGCAGTTTAGCTAATTGGTGTGTGTCCTCTGGCTTCATGGATAGATAAAGCTGGGTATCATCTGTGTAACAATGAAAATTTAAGCAATGCTTTCTAATAATACTGCCTAAGGGAAGCATGTATAAAGTGAATAAAATTGGTCCTAACACAGAACCTTGTGGAACTCCATAATTAACCTTAGTCTGTGAAGAAGATTCCCCATTTACATGAACAAATTGTAATCTATTAGATTACAATTTGTAATCTAATCACAACACTGTAATGTCCCTTTAAACAGTTTGTATGAAAGATTGTTTGGGTAGTTTCTATGGAGATAAACAGTGACATCAGAGCACATGTATATAGCGCCAAATCACAACAAACAGTTGCCCCAAGGCGCTTTATATTGTAAGGCAATGGTGTGGTAAAATTACATTTACAAGGCTAATAGTGCCCGTAGTTAAAGAATCACCCAGGTGTGTTGCTCTATCACAATAACCTATCTCAAAGCTCCATACATGAATAAGGTGTAAAACCTACCCACCCCACAAGCAAGCATGTTAGTGAAAACTGTTTTGTGTTTTTACTATAGGAAGAAATCTCAAGCAGAACAGACTCAGTAGGGTGACTACCTGCTGTTCTAACAAGACAAAAACAAAAACGTACAACATAATATTGACAGAAATGCCATGAAATAACCATAAATAGTCTTGTTTTCACAATGAGTGGATAGAGGATAGAGTGGAAGACAACAAACAGGCATGGAATTGAGTGCAACTGAAATATACTGCTTGCCAGTGATTGTATTGATTCCAGTTCAGTCATTAAAGGTATATGGCCTTTCAAATTTCATTAAACTGACAAAATTATTTTCTGTTGAAATCCAGGTTTTTTTTTAGGTTTATTTTTGTAACCTGTTGCAAAATTACAGCTCATTTTAATGAAGAGGACATATTTATCCGGGGGGTGGGGGGTAGTGAATATCTTTTTCTTCATCATTGTCATGCAGACTAACTACAAGAGGAAGTGCATGTGTGTATGCATGAGATTTTGAGATTACTTGTGACCCATCTTATGTTAACATCCATAAGACGTCTTGTAAATCACTTCCAAATCTATCAAATGTTGATCATAGTATCTGATCCCTTGAATTTCTCCCCTCAGGGTTTGAAATTTTGTTTCCAGACAGCATGATTTTTTTATCATATTGGCAGTATCATATGAATCCCTTATCTAAATACAAAGGAATAATATCATAGTGATGCCAAAGAAATTTGTTTTTATGACTTAAATCTTAAAACGCAATGCTAAAATACCCTCGGCCATATGACCATTGTGTTCTTTATACATTAATTTGCAGATCCTATTGCCTTACATACAATTTGTACTTGTTCAATAAAGCCCCTCTATCAATCAATCAATTAAAACAATATTTACGTTTTAAGAGTGTAACCTGTGCAAATCACGGAAAATATGTAGATCACGCTCTGTGCATTTGCAGGTATTAATAAGACAAATTTAACTCCATTTTAAATTAGCGAAAGTTAGCGTGCAAGCTAACGTCTGCAAAATGTCTTGTAAATGACTCCAGAGATGTTATCAGGTTACAAAACAGTATTTTCAGTTTTAGAAGTGCGTATTTCTCACTAGCTTTTACATAATATATGACAAAGAGGACATATTTACACACAAATGAAACAGAGTTTTGCAGCTAGCTACCCCCCTGTGACGTCACCATCCTAATGTCCAAGAAATGTCTTGTAAATAAGATCAGAGGTGTTATTAGGTTCCAAATGCAGCATTTTCAGTTTTAGAAGTGTTTATTTCTCACTAGCGTTTACATACTATATGAGAAACGTATGAGAAACGTAACACACAAAACGAAGCGATTTTGGAGAGACCAGCCACTGACTTTTTAACCTCTTAAAATAGGTCAAGGTAAGCCATCTTTGAACTTGCCCAAGGTCTGTGTCCCAAGAATGTTCCATGTAAATCTGAAGACCCTGGCAGTAATAGGACTTATACTGAGCACAGACAGACAGACGGACGGACGGACGCAAAGTCTTCACAATACCCGATGGTCATATTTGATGGCCTCGGGTAAAGACCCAATGGCACTATACCATTAAGGCAGAGGATTACACAGAGCTCACCCCAACTCACAAATAGCTAATGGTCAGCTTTCTTTAGAGAAATTAGAACATCACTGAAGCTCAGGTTCATGCTGCTGGTTTTGACGATTATTTATAGTACAACACAGACATGCAGTAGTCTCTTGGAGTATTTTAAGGAACAAAAAAAATCTGAGACCTGATCCACAGCGTAAACCAGATCCAGTACACACACGCTTAGAGCAAACTTTTACCACAACCCTGTTGTCAGCCTTCACCGCAGAAACCTGCCCACAATACCACAAACCTCTCTCATTTCTGTGACACCTCTTGTAGAGTGCTCAGTCTGGTCTTACTTTACTCTATGTGCACTCTTACAACAAAAGGGGTGGGGGAATGGTGAACTCAACACTAAGCTCAACCACAACCCTTCAAGCTGTCAGACTTTGGGGACTCTATGGTTTCCTTTGCTGTAATCATATAACTACATGAAAACAATGTTCCAACCCTGAAGCTCTCAGAAGACACAGAGCTTACCTCCACCAGGGAAAATGTTAGTCTTAACTATGGAAAATACCCACAAATTATAAATCTTCAAAACACACAGTGGTGCGGCTAGATGGTTTTGGTACACAGTGGAGGACCACTGGGTATTGCTGGAATGGCTGTGTCAAATGAACGGTTCCATCAAGAGGCTAAGATATCTCCTAAATATCTCTTGCATTGGGAGGGAACAACAGCCACAATATTCTGGCCATCTGGTGTGTTTCTCTGGGCACCATCCTGTGTGTGTGTGTGTGTGTGTGTGTGTGTGTGTGTGTGTGTGTGTGTGTGTGTGTGTGTGTGTGTGTGTGTGTGTGTGTGTGTGTGTGTGTGTGTGTGTGTGTGTGTGTGTGTGTGTGTGTGTGTGCAGACCACATTGCCTGCAGAAGGCCAATGAGACACAAACTTTTCAACTGGCTACTTTCCAGGGGTTGAGATGAACCACTTGTCTGTCTGGGTGGTTGTCATCTAGTACTAAAAGCATTTACATGGTGTGGTGGATGTGGCAATAGGTGACACCACCACATGCTTCCTGACCTGATCTGGCACAATTATGGATTTTGTACATTTTAATGTCATGTTGAAGTTTTGTTGCCCGAGGCCCTAAAATATGCTGTGGGGCTGTGTGGCCAGTGCAGGTACTGGGAATCTTTTAAAGTTGAGGGTCACATGGATTCCAGTCAATATCAGCAGATTCTTGAGAACAATGTTCATGAATCAGTGACAGAGTTGAAGGCTGTGGATCTTTCAACAAGACGACGGCTCTAAACACTGCTCAAAATCTGTTGAGGCATTCATGCAGAGGAACAAGTACAATGTTCTGGAATGGCCATCTCAGTCCCTAGACCTGAATATTATTGAAAATCTGTGGTGTGATTTTAAAGCACACTGACCATGCTTGGAAACCAACAAACCTGAGATGTTTTGTCCAAAATACCTTCAGCCAGAATCCAGACTGCTTAATTTTGTTTAAAGAATTATTGCACACTTTCTGTAAATCCTATAAACTTCATTTCACTTCTCAAATATCACTGTTTTTGTCTGCTATATGATATATTTAACTGAAATTGCTGATACAAACAACCAATGATTTATAAAGGAAAATCATGGAAATCATCAGGGGTTTCCAAACTTTTACATACAACTGTATACATCACAATGCAAATGTAACTGGTTGACTCCCAGTGTGCACGGTTACAGTAAAGCATGCCATTGTCTTATGTTGTCCCTCCCCATCACTGGTTGCACTGGATGGGGAGGGACACCTCACTGGATGGTTGTCTTTGTTCACTCTGTTGTTGTCGTTTGTTGTCAGAGTTCATTTCTTTTGCTGATTTTATTTATTTTTTCTTCCAGTCTGTGACATGGTCAAGCCAAGTCATCCAGTCCATCTTTCCTGTGGGATGCGGTCTGTCTCTCCTGCTTTGGACTGCAGGTTTTGCACTGTGTTTGGATCATGCAGTTTTCTTGGCCATGAGGCTTCTCTGGCGTGTCAATGATGTCTCTCTCAACACCTGGATCCACAAACCTAAACAGCTCTCACCTAACTGAAGACCTGCATTTTTGCTGTCTTCACCACATGTGCAGAAAATGTCTTCTCCTATGCAGGGCCAACCACATGTCCTTTTATTATTAAAGCAATGTGCTCCATTAAGGTCATTTGTACTGGATGCACAGTGCCAATGATCAACAAAACAGCAAAGTGGAGAAAAAAGTATTTTTTCAACTTTCTAGTAGTGTTTTATAGCAACTTGAGAACCTATGAACTCATGAAGTTACTGGATAGAGATGTAAGGTGCTGCTGAAGGCTTTGCAAGAAGTTCAAGGCCATGGGTTCTGGTCAGTTGTGGCACTTGGATGCAATCCATGTAACTACAATGAATAGATGTCTTTGGTATGTATTGGGGTCCTCATGGGAAATCTTGAGTAATGCAAGAATGGAGTTCTGTCAAATGAGCAATTACTGTATTTTCCACAATATAACTCACTTTTTGTATTACTAGTTTTGAGGTCCTGCCACTTGTGTTTCCAAGCAACTTATACACTCATTGGCTACTTTATTAGCACGGCAGCAACTTTGTTTCAGTGACTTTGAACGTGGAATGTTTGTTGGTGCCAGAGGGGCCAGTCTGATTATTTCAGAAACTGCTGATCTAGTGGGATTTTCACATACAACCATCTCTAAGGTTTACAGAGAATGGTCGAAAACAGAGAAGATATCCAGTGAGCAGCAGTTGTGTGGACAAAAATGTCTTGTTAATGTCAGAGGTTGGAGGAGAATGGGCAGCCTGGCTTAATGGGCGTGATGCTATCATGTCATTATGGACAAACATCTCTGAGAGGAATGTTTCCAAACACCTTGTTGAATCTATTCAGTACTTTCACATTTCCCATAATCCCCTGGGCAGCCCCCTGTGCTTCCCAGAATGCACCGCTGCACCAGCAAAGTTCCGGCGTCTCACAGCGCATGTAAACAATGGCTAGCAAGGATGTGGATGGCGCTGGTTCAGTGACTTCATGGGCGATTAAGTTGAGAAGGATATCTAGAGGAGGTGTAGCACCTGTGATGGACTTCTGCCACACCCTGATGTTGTCTTGTTGTCCATATTTCATGAGGTTTGTTTACATTGTGCTCTGAACCGGAACTCTGCTGAAACCGACCTCTCGCGTGAGTCACGGACCGTGAGATGGCACAAGATTCATAACTGTGAAACAGTGAATGCCATGAAGAATTAAGGCAGTTCTGGAGGCAAAAGGGAGTCCAGCCCAGTACTAGCAACGGGTACCTAATAAAGTGGCCGGTGAGTGTCCTGTATCTCAAACATAGGAGTGTAACAGTATACAAAAATCATCATTCCCTCCACCAACAAAACTGTTTGTTTGTTTGTTTGTGAACAGCCTGGAGCCTACAATTTTTCATATATTGTTATGAAATTTTTACTGAAGATGCATACGAGGTCTGTCTGAAAAGTAACGGACCATTTTATTTTTTCAAAAACTATATGGATTTGGGTCATGTGTGCTTCCATCAGCCAAGCTTGAATCTTCATGCGCATGCATGAGTTTTTTTCACACCTGTCGGCTGTGTCATTCACCTGTGGGCAGGCTTTGAGTGAGCACTGGTCCAGCCCCCTCGTCAGATTTCCATTGTCAGGGAAATGGCTGAGCGACTGCCGCTTTGCTCCATGAAAATTTTTTCAGAAACTGTGTGAGACAGCCAGGTGGAAACTATTCGGAAAATTCAGATGGCTTTCGGTGAAGATTCTATCGGCGTCACACAGATTAAGGACCATTACAACCGGATTAAAGACGGCCCACACCAGCAGAGGGCGTGCCGCGCTCCGAGCGGCCATTGACAGGCTGAAACGACCAGATTATTTCCAAAGTGAAGGCTGTGTTGATCCGGGACGTCGTCTGACTACCAGAGAAATCGCAGAAAATGTGGACATCAGCACTTTTGCGGCACATTCCACTGTTACAGGAGATTTTGTAATGAAAGACGTGCGGAGGAATTCGCGCGTCGGGACAGAGCCACTCATGGCACGGAACAAAAAAACATCTCCGTGTTGGAAACCATTCAGAAGATTCAGACGGCTTTCGGTGGCTTTTCAGTTGAGTGAGTATCTGAGAAATTGTGTAACAGCTGGGCATGCCACAACATGTCCTGTAAGACTTCCAACACAGAGGTGTTTGTTGTGCGCCATGAGCGGCTCCGTCCCGACGCACGAATTCCTCCACACGTCTTTCATTACAAAATCTCCTGTAACAGTGGAATGTGCCGCAAAAGTGCTGATGTCCACATTTTCTGTGATTTCTCTGGTAGTCACACGACATCCCGGATCAACACAGCCTCCACTTTGGAAATGATCTGGTCGTTTCAGCCTGTCGATGGCCGCTCGGAGCGCGGCGCGCCCTCCGTCGGTGTGGGCCATCTTTAATCCGGTTGTAATGGTCCTTAATCGGTGTGACGCCGATAGAATCTTCACCGAAAGCCATCTGAATTTTCTGAATGGTTTCCACCTGGCTGTCTCACACAGTTTCTGAAACAATTTTCATGGAGCAAAGCGGCAGTCGCTCAGCCATTTCCCTGACAATGAAAATCTGACGAGGGGGCTGGACCAGTGCTCACTCAAAGCCTGCCCACAGGAGAATGACGCAACCGACAGGCGTGAAAAAACTCAAGCATGCGCATGAAGGTTCAAGCTTGGCTGATGCAAGCACACATGATTCAAATCCATATAGTTTTTGAAAAAATAAAAAGGTCCGTTACTTTTCGGACAGACCTCGTATCTGGATGAGGCCTCTTGCATGCATCACAAAGAACTGTCAACTATTACACCATGGCCAATTGGCATGTTTTTCTGTCACGATACCCTGTTGTTCAGGACCTCAGCAACTGGATCAGGCCAGTGGAGCACCCATGTAACACCTTGCTGTGGTGTACGAGTAGTTACTTTTTGGACATTAGGCTGGGCCATAGGTCTGTCTAGGGGGTTTGCAAATCAGTTGTGTCAGGTGGTCGATACAGCAACGTGCAACACCAACACATGCACTTAATCCCGACCAGACCTGTCTCAAATCTGCAGGGTGGGAATCATTCTGTCAATCTGCCCATGAGTCTTGAATTTCAGTGACACTTCACACAATATGAAGATGTGCATGAATGAAAATAATTACTGATACTAACTGAAATCTTTCTGATGCCTCTTAGTTGAGATAATTGGACTTTTTAAATATGTGACATTTATCAAAACATATGCAAACAGGCCTCTTGAGCTCTTCAATACCGAGGTTGACCAGGTTGTTAAATTGGGTATTTACTGCATTTTAGTAGATATTCACAGATATACAATACAAGAAAGCCGCTAGTATGGCCAAGCGAGGTGAGCTTGCTCACACATCTGTAGTCTAAATTTGGCCCTGAAAGAAAGATTGTCAAACCCATAAGAAACACTTGTCCTTTGTGAATGTAGTAAATGAGTTTGAGAGACTACTGCAACAATTACAGCCATGTGTGTGCGTGCTGTTGTCACTGAGTGATTTGTAATTTAAGTCCAAAGTAATGACGTATAAATGCACTTCATCCATCCAACAAGCACCTTCACTTCAAGTGTGGAGGTCTGCACAAGGATAATTTCCCTCATGGGGAGTGATATTGTAAATGTAATGTACATGATGTCACTTGCACATTAAAATCCAAATTAATCAGTACCAGATGGGGAAACTATTCCCAGCCATAAGGACATTTAGTGCATTGTATCAAAATCTGTATAGCTTGCAGTGTAAACATGACATTCATCCAAATCCTCCTGACTCAGTATTTACACTCACTTTTTTTTAAGATTTATGAATGGCATTTAGACCCACAAACTTATCTAGCTGGCAGCCACATTGCTTTTAATTTAATCCACACACATGAAGCTTCATGTAATGGGACAAATGTACACGTCTCACAAATTACATTACATTACTCTCTACAGTAATCTTGCTGACAGAAAGGGTGGCTGTTTAGAGAGCCAGGTCCATAAGCTAGAGCAGCTTCTTAGTTCAGTGGTGTTAGATATTACGGGCACTCCATATAAGCTTAGCGTTAGGCCAGCTAGTGCGTCCGTTAGCATTTGCTTAGCAACGCCGATTAAAGAGGATGGCTTTCGGACTGTTGTTAGGCAGAAGTCATGTAGGGTTGTGGTACTCAGATCACAGTCACCACTGCGAACTGTAAACCGTTTTTCTGCCTTGGGCATGCCTGTTGATAGCCCTCCAAGTTCACAGGTGACTTCTACCCCTATCTCCAGGCCAAAATGCCGTGCCTTTAGTGATAGGGGATTCTATCACCTGCAGAGTTAGATTGCAGATGCCAGCTGACGTTAAATGTATTCCTGGGGCCAGAGAACCCGACATTACCTCTCACCTTAGGGTACTGAAGTTGCACAAAGGCAGACAGCCAAAGAAATACAATACTAAATATAGCCACATAGTTATTCATGTTGGCTCCAATGATGTTAGGATGAGACACTCTGAGGTCACAAAAATGGACATAGAGAGGACTTGTGACCTTGCAAGAAAGATGTGTCAGCATCAATTAATAGTCTCTGGTCCCCTCCCTTTCCGGAGTAATGATGAGGAGTTTAGCAGGCTGACGTTGTTAAATAGGTGGCTGGCACAAGTTTGTATACAGCAAGGATTTATATTTATTAATAACTGACCGTCTTTTTGGTTTTGCTGTGGCTTGCTGATGCCAGACAGCTTTCACCCTACTGGGGAAGGCGCCACCATCTTATCTGCGAACATAGAGGTCTATAGGGAGGGTAATATTAAGACTCTACAGCAGGCCACAGAGCTGGTGATTAGCGAACCTATAGGGCTTACGACTAATGTGAGTATGGCATCTATTAGCTTAGTGGGGAAATTTGCACAGAAAATCAGCTGTGGTGGCAGTGCAGTTTATATGGCAGGGAGGGAAATTTTTCAAGTTGAGACTGTGGCCTGTTTCTGCAGATGTATCCATAAAGCCCATAGAGGGATATGTTTTATGAACTTAATACCCATTACTACATTGGATGGCATTAAAATCGAGGATGCCTCCCTGGCTGTTCCTGCAAAACCAAATATTTTGTGTCTGCTACCTACAACCCGCGTGGTACTTCTTAAACCTAAACCAAATTTTAGGCATCTTATATGTACTACTGTGGAAGACCCCCCTCCCCCATTCCAACAGTCTGATGTCCTTAGTCTGGGTTTCATTAACATAAGATCACTGTCCTTAAAATCACTGTTGATAAAGGATCTAGTTATGGAACACCACTTAGATATGATGGCTTTATGTGAAGTCTGCCTTAACCCTCTGGGGCCGACGCCGTTGTATACGATGGCTAAGACCAAGCTTTACTAAATTATAAATAATTTTTTAATGATATAAGATAGAAACTTACTTTTTTTGCTGAAAACTTAACTCTGCGGACTTTCGAGCCAGCCATCGGCCATCTTTGTACTCCTCATAGAAGCTGTGTGATGACATGTGCAATGTGAGTGTCCAATCAGATTTGGTTCACCGTCACATGGTTTCCCAAAATCCAATCGTAGGGCAGATTTACCTCACGTGAAAAGCCAAAGATCGTTTTCAGGAGTGATATGTTACTAGTTGGCCTGTCTGAATAGCCCCCTGGGTGCTCCAGTGAGTACATACTATTCCAATGCGCCCTGCGCCATTACGCACAGTGAAAGTGAACACAGACGGAGCAGATGGAGAGCCTCTGATGACAATATCACATGCACAAACAAAGAGTGTGTAACTATCAGGATTGCTCCACTAGTTTAAATGTGAATGTTACTGGATAACTCTGTTGCTTTCTCGGCGTAAAGCACTGTTTACCATATCAAAATAACAAAAGGCATAGACCATTTTGTATATATTGTTCAAAATGTGCATTTGTGTTTATTGTTTGAACGTTTTTGTTGTACAGTCTTTCACACAAGACCGCAAATTACCTTTATAAAGTGTCAAAACAGTTGTTTATTATAGTTTGCTGTGTGTTTTGAATAAATGTGTGTGGAAAATTATTTTTTGCTTTATTTTTTCCTTTCTTATTTCTGATTGTAAACCTTTATTACAGTTATAAAACACAACAAAAACATATATATATGCACTGAGTGTTTCTTTTTCTTTTTGCTCTGTATGCACCACTCTGCATTTAATCATTAGTGATTGATCTCTGCTCCCCTCCACAGCATGTTTTTTTCCTGATTCTCTCCCCTCAGCCCCAACCAGTCCCAGCAGAAGACTGCCCCTCCCTGAGCCTGGTTCTGCTGGAGGTTTCTTCCTGTTAAAAGGGAGTTTTTCCTTCCCACTGTCGCCAAGTGCTTGCTCACAGGGGGTCGTTTTGACCGTTGGGGTTTTTCCGCAATTATTGTATGGCTTTGCCTTGCAATATAAAGCACCTTGGGGCAACTGTTTGTTGTGATTTGGTGCTATATAAATAAAATTGATTTGATTTGATTTAATATATATTCCAAAAGCACAGGTTGTCCTGAAAAAAGAGACATAAAACTTGATTGTGGCATCCAGGGAGAGTTGTTAACAATGATAATAAAACATTTATTCCAGGCGAGTGAACTGTCCAAAAAATGCCCTCGGACCCCAGAGGGTTAAACCTACTGATGTCATCCCCTTAAATGAAGCTTGGCCACTGATGTACGAGGTCTGTTAGAAAAGTATCCTACCTTATTATTTTTTTTAAAAAATCATATGGATTTGATTCATATGTTTTTACGCCAGCCAAGCTTGAACCTTCGTGCGCATGCATGAGTTTGTCCATGCCTGTCGGTTGCGTCATTCGCCTGTGAGCACGCCTTGTGGGAGGAGTGGTCCAGCCCCCTCATCAGATTTTCATTGTCAGGAAATGGTGGAATGATCTGGGCTTTTTTTCCATCAGAATTTTTTCAGAAACTGTTAGAGACAAGCAGCTGGAAACCATTCGAAAAATTTATCTGGCTTTCAGTGAAAATTTTACGGGCTTCACAGAGAATAAGGACTGTTACTACAGCTTTAAGGACGGCTCACAATGGCGCACGGCGCGCCGCGCTCCGAGCCGCCATCGAGAGGCAGAAAACACCACATCATTTCTAAACGGAGTGCGGCGCGCCGTGCACCATTGTAGTAACAGTCCTTATTCTCTGTGAAGCCTGTAAAATTTTGACCAAAAGCCAGATAAATTTTTCAAATGGTTTCCAGCTGCTTGTCTCTAACAGTTTCTGAAAAAATTCTGATGGAAAAAAAGCCCAAATCATTCCGCCATTTCCTGACAATGAAAATCCGACGAGGGGGCTGGACCACTCCTCCCACAAGGCGTGCTCACAGGCGAATGACGCAACCGACAGGCGTGGAAAAACTCACGCATGCGCACGAAGGTTCAAGCTTGGCTGACGTAAAAAGATATGAATCAAATCCATATTGTTTTTGAAAAAAATAATAAGGTCGGATACTTTTCTAATAGACCTTGTACACTTTTTGTCATGTCCCTCGTGATATGAAGCATGGCAGGGGTGTTGCTCTAATTTATAAATCTGGGTTTAGTTTACTGGCTGTTGGGGGTCTAAAATATAATTAGTCTGAATATCTGACTCGCAGCTCCAGCTAGGATACTACATATAGCCAGGGTCAGAAGAAGAAAAATCAACCATGCTTTTTTTCGCAGCGTATATAGGC
This sequence comes from Thalassophryne amazonica, assembly GCF_902500255.1. Taxonomy (NCBI): domain Eukaryota; kingdom Metazoa; phylum Chordata; class Actinopteri; order Batrachoidiformes; family Batrachoididae; genus Thalassophryne; species Thalassophryne amazonica. Next base: position 34,641,961 of record NC_047119.1, read on the forward strand.
CACTGGGCCCATATTCTTAATTCTTACATGAATTTAGTGAGTTTGTCTCTAACTTGGCAACCCGTGCAGTTTTTGATTGTTGGTGACTTCAACATTCATATAAATAAACCTTCTGACCCCCTTTGCAAATCATTCATGGACATTATAGATGTATTAGGATTCCAGCAATGCATTTGGGGTTTGACACACATTAGTGGAAATACCCTGGATTTGCTGTATCGCTGTCACAAATAGTGACATCATACCTCTTGCGTCAGTGATCTCCGATCACTCACTTATTAAGTTTACAGTCCTGTTGCCGTGTTTACTGGAACAAGAACCTTATTTATCATTGTGGTGACACATCAGCTCTTCAACTACAATGGAATTTGGAGCCAGACTCCCTGATATCTTAGCATCACTTTCAGAACATGACCATTCAGTAGACAGTCTCGTGGACAGCTTAAACTCAGCACTCACAGCCACACTCGACATGATTGCTCCACCTATATTAAAACCATGCCCCCCCATGCTGACGAAATGTCTGCTAAAAGCACAACCTGCTTATTTGACCCAATATCAATAAAACTGTTTAAGGACCTGTGGCCCAATACTGCGATGGAAATTTTTAATGTCATTAACCTTGGGACCTGATCCTAAATATTTAAAATCTGCAGTAATTAAACCATTACTTAAGAAATCTAATCTTGACCTTAGTGTATTGAAAAACTATAGGCCGATATCAAATCTATCATTTTGTTCGAAAATTCTTGAAAAAGTGGTTTCACGGCAGCTTGTGGACTACCTTACTGAGATTATTCTCCTTGAGCCACTACAGTGTGCATTTAGAACATATCATTCCATGGAGACAGCTTTCACTAAAGTAGTAAAGGATCTTCTGCTTGCAATGGATGCAGACACCACTACAGTTCTGGTGCTGGTAGATCTTAGCACTGCATTTGATATGGTGGATCACCATATTCTACTTGATAGGCTGGAGAATCATTTTGGAATTACTGAAAATGTCCTTGCATGGTGGACATCATACCCAGTTAGTCGTTCTCATTGTGTCTTGTACAACAACACTACCTCTAACCTTGGTGACATGATATTTGGGGTTCCACAAGGGTCCATCTTAGGCTCCCGGCTTTTCTCCCTGAGCCATCCCTTAGTTATGCTGCTATAGAGTTAGACTGCTGGGAGGTTCCCATGATGCACTGAGTGTTTTTTTCTCTTTTTGCTCTGTATGCACCACTCTGCATTTAATCATTAGTGATTGATCTCTGCTCCCCTCCACAGCATGTCTTTTTCCTGATTCTCTCCCCTCAGCCCCAACCAGTCCCAGCAGAAGACTGCCCCTCCCTGAGCCTGGTTCTGCTGGAGGTTTCGTCCTGTTAAAAGGGAGTTTTTCCTTCCCACTGTCGCCAAGTGCTTGCTCACAGGGAGTCGTTTTGACCGTTGGGGTTTTTCTGTAATTATTGTATGGCCTTGCCTTACAATATAAAGTGCCTTGGGACAACTGTTTGTTGTGATTTGGCGCTATATAAATAAAATTGATTTGATTTGATTTGACCACAGGATGCTGGACTGACCGTGAGATGCCATGCCTGAAGCTGATGCAGCAGATGTTTTTGATTTACTATTTTCTGTTCCTTCAGATCTGTAAAACTTTGTCAAAACCTTGTAACTGTTAGAATGGCCTATGCACTGGGACACCCCTCTGAGACTGGTCTGTTTGAGGTTTCTTCCTAAATGTCATCAGACATTTTTCCTTACCACTGTCGCCTGTGTGCTTGCTCTAGGGGTTGGTGAGGTTAGACCTTATTTATGTGAAGCACCTTGCGGCAGCTTTGTTGTGATTTGGTGCTATATAAAATGTAATCAATTGAAGTTGAATTGAAATTGTCTCTGCACAATTAAATCGGTGGTGATTTGATGAATGCCAGATTTCAAACAACTGTATTTATACAACTGTTATTAAAAAAACTTACTTACCAATGTTGGACTGTGCCCGACCGTGCAAGGCCAACATTGGTCGCGTAAGCCATGAAAGGAGGTGTAGCGCAAGACCCGCTCACAACTGAGACCGTCGACATTCGACGCAAAAGCCAGAGAATAAAAAAAATTACTTAAGCTCATTTATTTGTTAAAAACAAATTGGGAATGGTTAATATGTGAGTAACTATATCCAGGCACCAAATAAATCTTCTTTATTTGATCCCGTGTCAGGCCCTAATGCCCTGCATGTTGACTCTGCAGTCAGGCAGTCGGTGATCAAGGACTAATAGAAGCTTTCTGCTGCCATACCTACTTCCAGCGACCCTGGGTCTGAGGCTACATCACGCCAGTGGATTTTGAGGAGAGAAGGCTTACAAAAAAAACAAATATATTTTCATTTAAACTGTAGGTGTATTCCTCTAGAGGGTGTATGAAGGTGGGAGGAGGTGAGGAAAGGAGAGGTAAAGCAGAGGAGGACAAAATGAGTAAGTCAGGAAGAGGTACCGTACCCACGTGAAAGAAGATTTCTCTGCTGAACAGGACTGGAGACATATTTGGCATGTCCAGAAAAAAAAGTTAAAAGTCATGTTTACTTTGTCCATGTGAAGCAAATGCTACATGAGTGACTCGCAGTTCGGGACTCATGGCGTGTCAGAGCCACTTTTTTATTTTTTTTTTTAGCATTTTTGGCTGACATGAACTTTATCTTTTTTTAATTCTTTTTATTTCTGTCTTAGCCTCCATCTCCTGACTCTGCTCACTCTTTCCGAAGCGATAAACAGAGGCCTCACCTCAGTGCAGGCCAAAGCAAATGTTTGAGCCACCTGTTGGAGGAAACTTGAAGCTCTCAGGAGATGTGAAGATGGAGCTGCAGCTTCCAAGTGCAGGTCACCTCTGAACTAAGAGCAGAACGGGAGACGGAAGATGCAGAAGTGTTTATGCATGAAATGTGTGTCAGAGCACAGTTATGCATTCGCTGGAATAGCACATGTATATTTCTAAATTTCAAGTTGTTGAAGACTTTTGAATACATGCAAAGAAAAATTCAGAGGGGGCAGATGGTCCAGTGTGTAACACTAAATGTAGCATTTGTTAGAGCATTTACCTCAGCCAAGGTTCAAAAATCTGTGAACCAGCCTGCTGGATGGATTATGGAAAATTCCAAACCGCTGTGGTTGAAGTTTCATGTAGTTTGTGCGCCACCTGCTGAACACGAAGTGTGTCATGTTCTCATTAATGTGCTCCGCCCAGTGGCGGGCACCTTCACATCATCATTGGCAAAACAAATTAATCTGGCAATCGCAGGGAGAAACATAACAGGTACAAGACAAGTCTTGGAGCACGTGCTCGTGCCACACTTTGCCATATCCACACCACCACAAATCCACCCCGGGTCCTGGATGGCAACCATCCAAGCAGACAACCAGTCCATTCCTACATCTCTAAAATTACCATCTATCTGCTGCAGCCAGGTGAAACATGGATGTCCCTTTGGCCTTCTCCAGCTACTATGGTCCTCAACACTCAGGCACCTGCGTGCTGGATCATGCAGAGAGAAATGAGCCACATGGCCAAAATGTCGTAGCTGACACAATGCAAGTGATACTCTTCATCCTAGTCTGTCTCAAGAACCACTCGTTTGATACAAAGTCATTCCAGCGGTACCCAAGGATCCTTCGAAGATGCTTACTAAAAACCTCTGATGGAGACTATGTGGGCACATGCAGGGAAACATATACACAAGAACGGGAAATTTAAACCAGTGCTGCCAACCAAACGGTCCCCCCTAAAAACTTGGCCCCCCACTGCCTTCACTGTGCATGCATCATTTCAGAGCGTCAGCAGCGATTCACCAATTATCACCTCGTGTCTGCTTAAAGCTGCACTCCAGTCATCATCTATCTCAACGACAGATATCTGAAGCTTCTATACAGCAATCATTTCCACAAAAATTCAGCATCATTTCATAATAAAAGACAGTGGAGTGCGACAGCTCGTCTCAGTCTGACTTGCTGCTGGGCCTATGTCATTTTGGAGCGTAAGCAGCAATTCACAGATTTCTGCTTAAAACGGCTATGTTTCTGCTTAAAACTGACTTTAGAATGATTTTAGAGGTTTTACTTTGTCATCTGATGGTTAATAATCACATTATTCCCTTTGATCGCTTTGGTGTAGAGTGTCAGACTCAGAGAGTCAGACTCAGATGTGCTTCTGTGCCGCTCTGATCAGTCCCTCTTCTTTTATGATGAAATAATGCTGAATTTATGTGGAAATGAAAGCTTCAGATATCTGTCACTGAGATAGATGATGACTGTGTGCAGTTTTAAGCAGAAATGAGACGATAATCATTGAATCGCTGCTGACGCTCACAAATGACGCATTTGCAGTGAAGGCAGGGGAGACCAATTTTTAGGGGCGACACTGACCAAATGGAATTGCCTGTCTGATGAGGGAACAGTTTGAGGTAACTCATTCGGGTGCACTTGAGTAAGATTCTTAATCCCCAAGTTGCTCTCGATATGCAGTTGAGCACCTTGCATAGTTTGTGTGTGTGTGAGAGAGAGAGAGAGAGAATGGCTGAATGTGACAAATCATTGTAAAGCTTTTTTTTTTGTGGTCAACTTCATTAAATTTGTTCATATACATTCCTGCATTTCAGGCAAGCAACATATTGCAAAAAAAAATGTTGGGATGCTGGTAATTTAGGGTTAGTAATTCAGTAAAAAAATAATTAAATTGCTATTTCAAACATGTGATAGTAATCAGGATTTGGTAGAAAAGCAGTATCCGTGAAAGGCTGAGTCTCTGAGGAGAAAAGATGGGCAGAAGATCTCCATTTTATAAACAAATGCATGAGAAAAATTTGGATTGTTTAAAAACAATGTTCCTCAAACAAAAATTAGATGGGATTTGCATATTTCTCCCTCAACATCACATAACATCATTAACCATTCAAGGAATCTGGAGAAATTTCAGTGTCTAATAGGCAAGAGCACAAGCATAAGCAGGACAGCTGAAGTCAGGGTCTGTTGTGGTCTGGGGTTGCGTTAGTGCCCTGAGAAAGGTCGTTTACACTTCTGTGATGGCAGCATTAATGCAGAAAAGTACACTGGCATTTTAGAGCAACATGCGCTGTCTTCAAGAGAACTTCTTTTTCAGTGATGTTCATGCAAGACATTGCAAAAACACATTTGGCACACGTGGCTGTGGAAGAAGCAGGTATGGATACTGGACTAGCCTGCCTGCATTCCCATTCTGTCTCAAGGAGACAATGTGTGGAGAATTTTGACACAAACCAAAAAATGCAAAACCGACGACCGCATACCTTTTAAGATGTGTTTGCAGGAAGAATGGTACAAACTATCACCTGTAATCCTTCATTGCTTGGTTTCCTCAATGCCAAATACTGCATCTTTGAAGTGTTGGGAGAAGGAATGCCGACATTATAAAGTGGTAAATGCTTGAGCATCCCAACATGTTGCAGGCCTTAAATGCAGGAATGGATGTACTATATAAAGAAATACAAAAAATAAGGAAAATCCGCGTACTGGTATAGAGCTTCTAAAATCTTTTAATTGACTAAAAAACAAACACAACATTTCGACTGTGAGGTCTTCTTCAGGCAACTGAAGAAGACCTCATTCTGAAGTTCAAATTCAAATTTCAAATCAAATTTATTAATTTATATATCGCCAAATCACGACTAGTTGCCTCAAGGCGCTTCACAAACATCATTAAAAAGTAACATAAAATGAATTAAGATCAAAACACAATAAAAAATTTAAAACATAAATAAATAAAAGGAATAAAAGAAATAAAAAAGAAATAAAAGAAGACACACAATCATGTTGCCTGAAGAAGACCTCATGGTTGAAACGTTGTGTTTGCTTTTTTAGTCAATTAAAAGATTTTGGGAGCTCTATACCGGTGTGCGAATTTTCCTTCTTTTTTTGTCTGCTATTCTTGATTATCCTGCACCTGGCCTAATCAAGATTGGATGTGCGCACAACTACTATTTTTTCTGCATATTAAGAAATGACATTAAGTTGACTATACAAAACATGAAATATGTTGGTTTTATACTGTTTGCAATGAAACAGAAACTAAAGTAAAGAAGAATATCAGCCCCTTTTTTCATTTTCCATACTCTCTCAACTTTTTCTGATTTGGGGTTCTATAAACGTAGTCCATGTAATAATGCTTAATGGGTTATGTGCCAATGAGGGCAGTATGGAGTGATGACAAATGAACTAAATGGAAAAAAAAAATTTAAATCATTATTTTAAAAATGAGTTGAACACGAGATGAGGAGGGGGAGAAGTCCTGGCTCACCTCCTGGGTTCCAGGAACTCCCTTGGTCTCCTTCCAGTGAGTTCCCCTTTGCCCCACCATCTTTCCCTCTTTACCTCTGTAAATACCTCTTCAAGCCACCACCACCACCCCACTCCAAAATATTCTGGCAACACCATTAATCGCCCCATCACCCCTTCTTACTCTCGATCCCTCGCCCCCTCCTCTCTCCCTTTGGCATCCTGTGCAAACTGCTGCCCTCTCGGCAAACATCTCCCCTCCTCACTTTCTTTCTCCCTCTCACCACTGGCTGCTGTAAAAGCCCCCAGGACTGTGGTTCTTTCATTTATTCACCTCTCCTCCAAACCCACACATCCTTCTCCGCTTCGAAGCTAGCAGCTTCTCTCTCTCGCTCTTCTCTCTCTCTCTCACTCTATGTCTCTCTCTCTCTCTCTCTCCCCGGGATGTAAAATATTCACAGCTGCTGGTGCGGTCAGGTAGCACGGCCACAAGCCTCTCAGAGCAAACAGCGGAGCTGCAAACGTGTGAAGCCAATGGTGTACGTTTCATTTGAGGTCCGACACAGGTCCGATAGAACCCGATGTAGTCAAAGCAGTAACCACATACTGCGTCTCACCGCATGCCTCAACAAACCAAACGCTAATCAAAACATGCCCCAATCACAACACTTAAAAAAAAAAAAGAAGACATTGGCAAACAGTTTTCAGAACATGTCTGGCACCTTGGAGAAATGGGAGAAATGATGCATGGCTTTGTGCCGGGGAACGGACTAACTCAAATGTCACTGAGGTTGATAATCAGTGTGAAACATCTGTCTTGAATACACGCCCCACGTTTAAAGTCAGGCCTTGTTATGCTTATGCAAGACCACATTAAGTCATGTTAAAGTTGCAATAAAAATACATTTAGGTTTTCCAAGAGCCTATACGATACAAGCAGACGTGAGTCCCAAGTTGTCTGACTGAACAAATCAAGCTCAGCAAGGCTGATTGCAGGAATGAAGATTTAGATACTTTTAAAAGAGGTTCTACACATAGATCCATGAGGTTGTATGACCAAATAACAGACATTTTGGCTTACGAATGCCAGTGCATGAACTTTACGATGGAGGGAGGGAGGAAGAAGGGGGCAGGGGAGCGGCGGGATCAGGGTCTTGAATGCATTTCAAAGTAATTGTACTTGATATGTCGTTTACAGAACACCCAAGTAATCATATAAACAAAGGAATAGTGCCCCGAGAGCATGAAAGGAAATTCAAATCTCCCCCTGATGCACCATACATGTTCACGTTTTGATGTGAGCCTGAAGAATCCTGAGCGTAAAAACAGGACTGAGGACTTTTTTTGAATAAATACAGCAAATGAAACCCTCTGCACTTGATTCCATCTTACTGAGACACCCTGCAGTTGCTGCAGGCCGGTGAGTACAGAGTCCGCATGTTTGTACGATAACCCTTCTTTCTGTTTGATCCAAAATTGCTGGATTTTGACTTCAGTGAGAAAAGAGCCTGAAACACAGAGCCCGAACGCGAGGAGACCAGGCGATTCACATGAACCCAACAAGCACGAAAGGGCGAGTTGAGGGAAAGCGAGAGGAGTATAAAGAAAACATGACATCATTGTTAATTAGAATCAGGTGATAAACAAGGCGGTGATATTTACGTTATACCATATGCCCTGCTCCGTGTGTCTTTCCGTCTCAAGGGGCACAGCAACAAGTTTCAGACAAGGAAGGTCAAGGAGGAGGTTTTTCCCATCTGCCAGACCACACTGATGTACTCACCTCTTTACCGAGTCGTGCGGGTGCCTCTGAAGTTTGGAAAAGTCTGTTTTTTCTCTGTTGTTATCGCATAAAGACAGTGTTTATCCTGCAGGAAGCCATGTTTGCCATGTGGACTTGTAACAGAGAGTTTGCGCCGACAAATAAAACCCCCCTGATCTCATTAGGCAGGTTGGGATTCTTTCAAAAATTAATCTCTTACAGAGTTTTCTATTCTTTCTTGGATTTCAAATGACTCCTCTGTCATGTTGTAGTTTGTTACAGATTCTGTTTACTATGATAAACAGTTCTGGTGTCTTTGACTTGTGTACTCATTTATATAGCAATCATTTTGGCTTGTGTGTTTTTCTGTCTGTGGACAGAATGTTTTTCTTTTTTACGTTAGTAGGCTGTAGGTGCAACAAGTAATATTAATTTGGGAATTACTAGCATTTGGATTACCATAAATGATTCTTTTCTATTGAGTGTTTCCCAATGTTTTAGGCCTCTGTTTTTGATTAAATGCTTCAAACTAATTTTATATCGATTGGGGGTTGAGCTCTTCCTTGAGACAATCTTGACCATGGTCTGCATTCTAGTTTTAAGGGTCTAGAGTTAGGAGTCTGATAGACTTCTACTGAAATGTCTTCCATATTTTGTGAGATGGAGAGCAGGATGCAGATTCTCGAATAATGTTCTTTGACAGGCTGTTTGTCATATACAGGCAGGACCATTTTTATCAAAAGATTCTACCTCCTGTGATATGTTCAGTACTGATATAAAGGACATCCATTCCTTTGTGGCAGCCAAACATGAAGAAATAATGTTTTCAATGTTGTTTTCTGGATGACAGGATGCTTTCTTGATACAACCCCAATTCCAATGAGATGTGTAAAATGTAAATAAAAACAGAATTCAATGATTTGCAAATCCTCTTCAACCTATATTCAGTTGAATACACCACAAAGACAAGATATTTAATGTTCAAACTGATAGACTTTATTGTTTTTGTGCAAATAGTTGCTCATTTTGAAATGGATGCATGCAACATGTTTCAAAAAAGTTGGAACGGGGCAACAAAAGACTGGAAAAATTGATGAATGGTCAAAGAACACCGAACTGGAAACAGGTGAGTGTCATGATTGGGTATAAAAAGGAGCATCCCCAAAAGGCTCAGCCGTTCACAAGTAAAGCTGGGGCAAGGATCACCATTTTGTGAACAACTGCATGAAAGAATAGTCCAACAATTTAAGAACAATGTTTGCTTGATGTATGACTTCAGTTGTTCAACAGTCCGGGGTCTCCGTTGTCATATTTTGTGCTTCATAATGCGCCACACATTTTCAATGGGTGACAGGTCTGGACTGCAAGTAGTCCAGTCTAGTACCTGCATTCTTTTACTATGAAGCCATGCTGTTGTAACACGTGCAGAATGTGACTTGGCATTGTCTTGCTGAAATAAGTAGGGACGTCCCTGAAAAAGATGTTGCTTGAATGGCAGCATGTGTGGCTCCAAAACCTGGATGTACCTTTAAGCATTGATGGTGCCATCACAGATGTGTATGTTGCCCATGCCATGGGCACTAACACACCCCCATACCATCACAGATGCTGGCTTTTGAACTTTTGCACTGGTAACAATCTGGATGGTCTTTTTCCTCTTTTGTCTGGAGGACACGATGTCCATGATTTCCAAAAACAATTTGAAATGTGGACTCATCAGACCACACCACACTTTTCCACTTTGCGTCTGTCCATTTCAAATGTGCTAGGGTTAGAGAAGGAGGGGACATTTCTGGATGTTGTTGATGTATGGCTTTTGCTTTGCATGGTAGAGTTTTAACTTGCACTTGTAGATGTAGCAACGAACTGTGTTAACTGACATTGGTTTTCTGAAGTGTTCTTGAGCCCACACGGTAAGATCCTTTACACAATGATGTCGGCTTTTAATGCAGTGCCGCCTGAGGGATCGAAGGTCATTCAATGTTGGTTTTCAGCCTTGCCGCTTACGTGTAGAAAGTTCTCCAGATTCTCTGAATCTTCTGATTATATTATGGACTGTAGATGATGGAATCCCTAAATTCCTTGCAATTGAACATCGAGAAACATTGTTCTTAAACTGTTGGACTATTTTTTCACGCAGATGTTCACAAAGTGGTGATCCTCACCACATCTTTGCCTGTGAATGGCTGGGCCTTTTGGGGATGCTCCTTTTATACCCAATCATGACACTCACGTGTTTCCAATTAGGTGTTCTTTGAGCATTCATCAACTTTTCCAGTCTTTTGTTGCACCGTCCCAACTTTTTTGAAACGTGTTGCAGGCATCCATTTCAAAACGAGCAAATATTTGCAAAAAACAAAAAACTCTATCAGTTTGAACATTAAATATCTTGTTTTGTGGTGTATTCAATTGAATATAGGTTGAAAAGGATTTGCAAATCATTGTATTCTGTTTTTAATTTACATTTTACACAACATCCCAACTTTATTGGAATTGGGGTTGTACTCTTAGTTTCTCCGGTTTTTGTCAGTGTCACCACAGCAGATCCGATATGGATCGGCATGTTGATTTGGGACAAGTTTTACACCAGATGGCCTTTCTAAGGTAACTTGAGATGTACAAGGAGAATGGGGCACGGGTCTCCATGAACCAGGGACCTTCTCATAGTAAACACTTATGTCACCATACGTCCCTTTCTTGTAAGTGTTCCATTGTTCCATTCTATTATTTACATAGCTGTAATGGAATTTTAAGTGGATAGTTATAAGTGCACTTAAAATATACAGTTTAAAAATATTCACCCATTTTGTCAGCAAATTTCTTTTGGCTTCTCCCTTTTTTGCAAGGGGTGGCCACCAGATATGGAACTCCATGTTGATTTGACACGTTTTACACCTGATGCCCTTCCTGATGCAGCTCCAGGTGTACATGAAAAATGGGCACAGGTGGTTTTAAACTGGCAATCTCTTGTTGTGTAAGCAAGCACACTAACCTCTTGCTCCATATTAAAGACTCTGATCAGGATCGGGCAAAGGCATCCCTAAATATGACATTTCAAAGTGGAATTGATTTGTACATAGTTCTTCATTACATGATTAAGTTTTGTGTTATGATTATATATCACAATGCTTGTCATTTATGTCCAGTATGTTGTTTTTAATATATTTTCATCATATGTTATTTCACTGCATGCTGTACATCTGTATCCCAGATACTTTACTTAGTAATAATAATAATAATAATAATAATAATAATAGTAATAATGACAAACATAATACAGTACAGTCAATAATTTACTTGAATAAATTCATTAAATAATTTCCTTGAATGCTTAATTTATTCATGTTTATTTCTATCTTTCCTCTGTGTATTAACAATAGAGCAACCAATAATCAAATGTTTAAAATATCTAAGAACTCAAACAAGTTAAAGACAAATATATGTATTTTTTACATTTATTCAGGTTTAAATGATTACTATTTAAAAAGAAAAGCATAAATGTAAAAAAGAGAAGAATTTGTCCTTTTCATTTTGCTTTCTCTTTTGTTAAATATTACACAAAATAAATAATTTTAAAGAAAACAATTGTCTTTGTTTCTGTTGGTGCTTAGTTGACTTAATTCTTCTAACTCATCTCTTTCCATCTCAGTTTTCCTCCTTCCGTCCTACTCTTCACTCTTCCATCAATACCTCCTTCTCCTTTTTTCACCTCCCATTCTTTTAACTTCTTTAACTTCTAAGTCAAGAAATTCACATGGAATAAATCTCCAAATCGGAGTTAGAAGTCACATTATGGCACAGATTTTGTTTAGTTTAATATTTTCTGCTGTGCTGAAGTATTTCATAATTTAAACAAAATAAAATATGCATTGTATACCATATATCTTATTCTTTCTTTTAAAACAAAAATATCTTTATCCAGAAGAGATATAATGTCTTTAAATTTCCATTCTGTTCCTCCTCAGTGCATCATTCAGATTTGAATCAGATCTGTCCAACATAGCCAACAGTAGATCTCCAAAAATGTCCAATACCCAGAGCCGTCCCGTGGCTGATTTGTCCAATCATCTCGGCTGGACTGCTATGGGCAAAAAGTGAGTTGCTGTGTTTTTCCTACGCGTCTTCTTCCCTCTCATTGGCTTGCCATTGGCATTGAGTCCCACAAACATATGCTTTTTCTTGTTGCGCCACTCAGCTGATGCATAGGTGTTGTATTTGTTCTCCTCGATGCGCTCAATCAGGCGACAATCTGGACCAAAGTCCCTCTGCAGGCAAGAACAGGCAGTGTAAATAGAACATGCAGTATACAGATCACTGAATATTATCAGTTATACAACTAATTTGCATCGCTGGTTCAACTAATTATTCAACTAACAATTTTTTTTTTTTTTTTTTTTTTGGCAGGAAAAAGCTTTTTCACCTCCAGTTTATTGCAATATTTCTCTGTTGAGACAAAATGACAAACTGATATAAAACTTGTACCATCGGTACGCTACCTGTCATTTCAAACAAAGGAACATGATCTTTAGACTTCTATTCAGGTTATGTATATATTCATCCATTTTTGTACCATTGACAGACCAATGGTAATTTTGATTATTGTTGTTATCAGTTATCAGGGTTTGGTCTTTATGGATCCATTTGGCTAAAAAAAAAAAATTGTGTTTAAATTGAATGACTAGTGTCACCAGTGTTTTAATATGCCATTTTTGGGGCTTTGCCTGTGTTCCTCCTGGAGGGGTCATATGGAAATTAAAACATTTTTTAAGTCTGATGGGCCAAGGTCAATAAGACTACTGCCATCAAGACTCGTGTGTTGTGTAGTGGCCTGTCCAATTTTCTGAAAAACTGTTTAATTTTTCTGAAATTTGGTGCAGCCAATCCTTGTTGGACTGTCTGCTCATGGTAAGTTGGACTTTCTGATTGAATCCCTGATGTCCCTAAGAAGAGCAAAAAAATAAAAAATAAAAAAATAAAAATCCATTTTTGTTGAGTAATTACAGAAAAATTGTTGAATAATTTTCTCAGATTTTCCATAAAAATTCCTTGAGAAGCTGCCTGCAAGCAAGAAAATGTCATTGTCCTTGAATTATTCTAAGGACCCCAGGGCCCCTCAAAAGGGCCAAAAAGGACATTTTGCACACTTCTGAATTTATTGCTGAAAAACTGCTTTGTAACTTTTTCTATAAAACTGCATAAAGATTCCTTGAATCAGTGTCTGCAGACATGAAAATCCTAGTTTACCTTGACTCATTAATGCCCCTTTCCCCATATTTGGACAAACATACTCTTTCTTTGTCCAAAGGGCTTCATGGTCTCTTGCCTATTTGTGTTAACAGAAGATCATCTGGTGTTTAGGATGGTTCGCTTTTACAAAAATAAATCGGTGAGATGACTGCTTTGGATAGAATTTATACATTGCTTTCAGAATAGGTCCAAAACCTTAGTCCCATTGAAACCTTAAGTTAGTTGATTGTACCATCTCAAAATTTGTTTTTTATTGCTGCACTTGCTGCTGTGTGACGTTGACGGACTTGTGCTGAAGTTGTTCTTTAGGTCACTCTTTGAGTTTGGCAACAACCTATTTGTAATCTATCTCTTGTGATCACACAAATTACCAAATCATCACCTATTACTGAACAATTTACAGCACAATCCGCATTGTAAAAGAGCCAGATTGTAGCAAGAAGGCACACTCTTGCACTGAGCATCTCCTGCTATAAGTTATACCATGGTGTTCAGCTGTCTTAGTGTTGATCACTTTGGTGGATAAACTGGCGATAGTCACTGAAGCATGTCTTTTATATTCTGATGTTGTTAGGTTTTGGTGGTGGGGGAGTACTGGCTGTGTTGCTAACCTAATGGTTCTATAACATTGGAATTTGGGTAACAGAATACTGGCAGTTCTGTTTTCAAAATTTTAAGCTGGAAGATTCATAATTTATGTAGATGAAATATGGTATTATTGCAGCTGATGAGTTTTGGTAGTTTTATGACAGATGGCCAACTGATGCTAATAATCACATGCAAAAACCTACAGCTGGCGAGGGATAATAGAAGAGTAAATGCTCAGTTCAGTAAAATCTTGGGTCCTTGGAGGGTCTTGGAAACCCTATCATGCTCAAATTTGAACTTGTCAGAGATGCACTCTTTTAGCAAGTCCAGCTCAAATTTGGTGAAAATCAGATAAAGTTTGCTCAAGTTATCATAAAAGAAAGTGTGACTGACACATGGATGGAAACAAACAGAAACGGAGGGCAAGTCTGTATCCTCTGTCTGGCCTTGAAGCTGATGGGGATAAAAAGTGAACGTGAAATTTGAATTATTGCAAAGTTGTTGAAAGAGGCAAAGAGGCTTGTTTGCGATTCATCGTCTCGTATGTTTGGGCTTGGTGCCACCAGAGTGCACTATGACACCATGTTTGTGGCTTATATTACAACAGTGACCACCCACTCGTAAATGCAGAGAAAATGATCTGAGAGAGTAACATTTGTCAGTTTACTGGAAGCTGGCCTCGCGCTTCAGGCTAGTGTCGCTTAAAAAGCCAGTTAACTGGATGCAGTTGATATTCGCGAGCAAAAATGCACTCACACAAAATGCATGTGCACATACACACACGCACAGTCAGTCTCTCTGTGTCTACCCACAGCTGTTCAAATTGGTTCCAGAAGTAAAACTGAATGTTCCCGAAGCAAGACGAGAATATTTTACAGACACTGTGCAACTCTTTAACCGTCGCTGGTTTTAGTTCGAGCAAACAGCATGTACTGGCTGCATTTCAATTAAAATGAAAACTGTAATCATAAGTGGCATCATTTTATGGAAATGAATGATGCAGATGTCAGGAAGATGTTAGTGTCTTGCTGTGGAGATCAAACATCATCATCATAGAAGACAAAAAGGTTGCACAGCTAATTTATTGTGATTTCTCAATAAAATCTTCCTGTTTTAGCCCAACTGGTTGGCAGTGAAGCCTAAAAGTAATCATAATCTTTTGTACCACTTGCATGTATTAACCTGGAATTGCAATGAAACAATGACTTCATTTGATTACCATTGGATAAAGAAGGCACTGTGTAAAGCCATCAAGTGTAATTGAATGCCAGCCCTTGACCGCTGCCTTACTATGGCTAGTGTTGCACTGAGCCGAAGACGTCATGGGAATTCAGTTTCAGGCCATGCAACAGAATGCTTCTTTTTCTTTCTAACGTGTGTCATTTCATCCGTGGTGTGGCTCCAGAGAGACACGCTGAAAGTTTGGTCTTTCAAAGTAAGGATAGAGAAAAAGGAGAATGAGAGAATGAGGTGAAGAGAGGGAGAGGGGAGAAAACGGATGAAACAAGGGCTGCTCTCCCCAGAGGGACTGAAGCAGAATAGAGAAACTAAAGGATTGTGTTTCCTGTTTCTCAATGGAGAGGTAGGTAGCAGAAAGGACGACTCACACGACTGTCGTTCCTCTTTCTGGAATACAGAGTTGCTCTTGGCTCGTCTATTGTTTATGGAAACATCTAAGAAAAATCCCAAACTTGAGGGTGCCTATAGTTTACAAGGTATGAAGGGTATCTCTTTGCAAGGATGGCAGAAAGTGGAGGAGGAGGGAGCGCGTGCGTTACATTATTTAACATCATACGCTGTAAGTGGTGAAGTGAACTTGAGGCATGTGTACTAACTCACCGCTCCGTACAGCTCTCCCTTCTTGCTGATTGCCAGGTAGTAGTTACTGCTGAGGCCCCTGATGGCCACCACCCCCACGTCCACTGACTTGATCTCCAAAATACCTGGTTCATGGGAGACACAAAGACAAAAAGTAAGAACTTTCTGTTGCCCACTTCATCAAATGTTGTTGCAGTCATGTGCACTGGGTGTTTCTTCTTATTACATTTTAAACATTTTGTCCCATCCAGGACACAGTAGTCTTCCGTAACCATTTTGCGTGGATGATCCCTGCCTGTGGTGCTGACGCCTGTGTGGACTTCTCATCTTCTTCATGTAATTATGTTGTTTTTTCTTCTATTTTTGGTTTCTTCAGCTTTGTAAAACTTTACAAAACTTGTGTTAGAATGACCCAAGCAGATGGTCACCCCTTTGAGTCTGGTCTGCTTGAAGTTTCTTCCTCAATATCATCAGAGGGAGTTTTTTCTTACCACTGTTGCCTGTGTGCTTGCTCTAGGGCAGGGGTGGCCAAGTTCGGTCCTCGAGAGCCACATTCCTGACACTCTTAGTTGTCTCCCTGCTCCAACACACCTGAATCCAATGAAAGACTCGTTAGCAGACCTTTAATGAGCCTTTCATTGGATTCAGGTGTGTTGGAGCAGGGAGACAACTAAGAGTGTCAGGAATGTGGCTCTCGAGGACCGAACTTGGCCACCCCTGCTCTAGGGGTTGGTAAGGTTAGACCTTACTTGTGTGAAGTGCCTTGAGGCAGCTTTGTTGTGATTTGACACTGTATAAGCTAAAATCTGTTATATGTTATGTTGTAAAAGCTGTTATGATCTTCATATATAGTCAGCTGGACAGTGATATGGTTTATGAAATTTTGTCTCTGTACACCACCATAAAGCAGTTGAAATGAAACAATGAAGATGTTCTCGTAGTGTAGAGTTGCAGTTTTAATTCAAGGGCTTTAACAAAATAAACACATTATTCATTTAGGAATTACAGCCATTCTTATAGACAGTCTATTTTCATATATATACACTCTATTTTCAGAGACTATAAGTACTTTGACAAACTACTATATTTTACAGAGTATAAGTAGTGTTTCTTGTTTTTACTCGTTTCAGAGGACTTATACTCCAGTGTGACTTACATAACGACAAATCATATTCATTATTATTAATAACAATAATTAGAATAACTATTTGTATAGAACTTTCCCAGGAAGCAAAGTACTAAACAAAATATACTACAATCAAGAAAGAATAAATTCCAATAATAAAAAGTTCTCTATAACAATGCAGAAACATCTCAAAGAGCCTATAACACAGAAAAAGGTACCAGTTATATATGGGTTTTTCCTCTTCAAGAGGCATTTTTACAGGTGTGAATTAGGGCTGCATGATTTAAAGAAAACGTCGCCCTGCCAGAATTTTGGAAAATATTCTGATTTGCAGTTGTGATATGGGAAATGTGTGGTTTTTGTAATTTATCAGTCAAGTTCATAAGTCGACAGGGGGCCAGTTTCTGTAATGTTACCTGTGTGCACCTCCACAATGGAGTTAAAATGAAACTGTTCAAATGTTTTTCTAGTATTGACTGTTTGACAATATTAGAAATATTTATAGCCATTTGTATACAGCTCTTCCATTTCTACCTACCACAAGTAATTGGACTAACTGATTATTTTTCATTCACATCATCACTCATCACTCATCACACATCAACCATTATTGTTTAGACAAGACAGTAGATGGATGCACAACCATTTTCAAGTCACTCAATATGTCTTGGTCTTCATTTCCGTTTATAATTAAGCTAGTATGATACTGTTTGGTAAATATGTCTCAAAAATTGGGTCACCACCAAGACACCCAGACAACTCTGAAGGAGCTGTGTAGACGTCTGTGGCTTTTGATAATCTAATGTAAAATTGAAGAATTGTTTTCACTCGGGGTCGCCACAGCAAACCCGATGAGGACTTGTATGTTGAACTGGCACAAGCTTTATGCCGGATGCCCCTCATGATACAACTCCACATTACATGGAGAACCTGGCAAGGGTGGGGTTTGTACCGGGAACCTTCTGCACTGAATTCAAGCGCAATAACCACTTGCACATCACCCCTGCCTTTGACTTTCTACCATATGACCCCTTTAATGGGGTACTTGTCTTATTTGAACAAAACTTTAACCTAGATTTCATTTTCAGATCTTCTCTGGGAAAATTAAATCCTGAATGAAAACTTCCTGAAGTATACATAGACTAGTTGGTCATACTCCCAAGCCCCTTCTAATATCCTAAAGAGCTGACCCACCATTTCAGGACCAGGACGGAATCCACATTTCTCCTCCTGGACCTGAGGTTCAGGTATCGGTCTAAGTCTCTTCTCTAGTACCCTGGGGGAGGCTTTCCCAAGGAGGCTGAGAAATGTGATTCCACTATAACTGAACCTTTATTTCTTGCACTACCCTGGAAATGCCATATCAGAAGTGATTAGAACTAAAACATGAAATAAATTGGGCAACTTGGCTGTCTTTTATCAGATTAGAAAGTGAAAAGGTGTAACTGTTGTGGAATGTAATTATGCAGAATGGCTTAAAAGAAAACAAATACTTGAAGAGAAACCTGAATCAAGCCATTTTCTCCCTCATAAGTGAACCCCAGACTTGTCTCCATTGCTCTTTGGCTCCGTATGTGACAGTCGGACCTCAGACCGGCCTCTTGCCCTCTGTTCATTTGCTGGTTAGTTTGTGGGCTGCGTGCCCTGGGACCAAGGTGTAAGCCAGGAAAAAACATTTCTCCATTCTATGTTTGTTTTTCTGACCAGGGGAGCACAGGCAAGCACACAGACGGGACGGAGTGAGGCTTTCTGGCTGCCAGAATGGCAAGAGGTCAGGGCGTTCGTATCGGTTTTCAAGCCTGAACCAATTACTGGTTTAAGCTGTGGTTAACGGCGCTTTCTTCTCTCATCTTAAAGTCAGTTACAGCAAGCCATAAAACTATCACAGGATTTGCTGCAGGGGCCCGCAGGAAGTGCGGCTTGGTTGAAAAACTGAAGCAGCGATGAAGTGGAAAAGTATATTCACGAGTCTTTTGTGGGCATTGTTAAAGTGGTATGATCAATATTTAACAGTGATTGACAAATCAGTCTGTGCTGCATCATTATAGAGCTCACTGTGCATCGACAAATTCTTATCATGCTTTTTCAAGCAAAAATAAAAATTCACTACATTTCAATATTTTCTGCAATGCTAAATTACCTTTCTCTAAATTTAAGGGACACAGTTGTCTCCAAGTGCAAGTGAAGATATGAGAAAACAAGCTAAAGAAGATCCTCAATTTCTGTTTGGATCTTCTCATCTCGTGAAACCCAGCAGTCTCGATTTGTCTCTGTTCGGCTCTCTGACCTCATGTCAGGGAGATTTGCATAATCCTGCCAGACTGATATGATTTTAATGGTAGACCACAAACAGTGATGATGTAACAAAGCTTTTATGAGCCTTGTTGGAACATTGCAAAGTCTGAGTGCACCATCCCCAGGTTTTACTGTAACTCTACTTACTTTACTGTATGCTGACGTCTTTGCATGATTGTGTTATGTCAGCACACACACACACACACATATATATATATATATATATATATATATATATATATATACACACTGTATATATTTGCATCTCATTTGTCACTACAAAAATGCACATGCATTAAAAACTAGCTTGAGCTTTTTGTTGATCTACATTTTCGATCAGTTGTATGCGATGTTGGTGTGCAGCACTGACCTGAAGAATGTTTCTGTCTAATAATGCATTAGTCTTAACTAATTTATAAATAGTAACATGACCGCATCCTCCATATTATGACTCAGTTCTATTCCATAACTGTTGTTATCCCTGATTTTTATATAAGTCAAAATGAAAACCATTTTAGCCTTCCTATACCGTGAAAAATGGCCTCTCTTGCTATGCTAAATACACGTTACACATTTTGTCAGTAGTATGAACGTGCCAAATCAGTTTTGTCCATATCAGATTTGTAGCATTTGGATGTGTGATCATAGATATGATTTCAGATGATGTAATTGTTAGAGTGTGCAGAGCAGGGTTGTTTTTTTTTGGGGGGGGGGGGGTTTGGGGGGTTTTTTTTTTGGTTTTTGTAAGGACATCTCTTCATCTGCAAAAATGTTTGCATGGTAAAAGGATAAGCAGAGTTATAAAAAAAACGAACAAGTGCCAATGCAACATCAAAAGTTTGAAAATGAAATATAAAGCGGTAAAGGACAATTGAAGTAGATATGGCTGCATAACTTATTTTTTATTTTCACATAGAGATCATTATAAAGATTAATGTAAAATATGTAAATGGCAAAATTTTATATATATGAATGAGTACTGGGAAAATGTCATCCTGAATGCTGTAATTTAGGAACTAGCAGGGTTGGCACTTATGTGACAAGTAACATTAACATTTTAGAATGGTCACATTCTCAAAAAAGCAGTGATGATTAGCGGTTTAATTATCTCTGGGAAATAACTTTGGATCGAGAGCCATCAGACTCTCGATCCAAAGTTGGATCGAAAGTCTGATCAGGACTTGAATGATGATCAAATTTGCAGTAAAATAAAATCAACAGTTTTTCTTCCAAAGAATATTCTATTGCCTTCCTTGACATGCTGGGAAATAATTTCTAATAGCTTCATAATGCCACATTTTTATTATTGCCAATGAACTGGGGCAACGGTGGTCAAAAAAATTGACACGCCTGCATAGATTGAAAATAGTCTATTATGGTGATACTAAATCAGCCTGTTGGTACACCTCAAACCAATTGTATTATGAGCTTATGGCTCTGAGTTACAGTTACAAATTAAAAATGTGTGTTCTGGTTTAGACAGTCATGAACAACTTTGCTCTG
Organism: Thalassophryne amazonica; assembly: GCF_902500255.1. Classification (NCBI taxonomy): domain Eukaryota; kingdom Metazoa; phylum Chordata; class Actinopteri; order Batrachoidiformes; family Batrachoididae; genus Thalassophryne; species Thalassophryne amazonica. Next base: position 34,662,587 of record NC_047119.1, read on the forward strand.
TCACTATGTGGTATGACTCTTAGATCTGTATCTTGTAGAAGTTAAAAGTCATGTTCATTATCTGTGAAATTCATAGTAACTCTTTTCTTATCAATGGACCTACGTACGTTGTATAATTCAAGCAGGTTGAGTCAGACCATCTGTATTGAATCACTAGTGGCATTCAAGACTGCTTTGTACAATTCTGATTACTTAACTTGACCAAGTCTTGGTTTGTTTTTCTACATATGTGTTGTTTTTAATAATTTGTTGATACAAATGTGTTTTCATAATTAACATTGCACTCGACCAACATGTAAAGGGGAAACACCGGACATTTTTATATTTTTATGTCATGACCCATGATGTTATGGAGTTGAAATTAAGTATAAACAAGCAAATATTGGTGTTTTTCCTTTGTGTTGTTAGCTAGGCGTTGAACATTCTGAGGTTTAATCCACAGAGGGCTGCCTTGGCTTGCTGGTTCACACCTCACAGATTTGGACAAACAGTGATTCTTATGGCTCAAAGTGTTCTAGTGGTTAAGGTGTTGGGCTTGAGTCCAGAAGATCATGGGTTCAAATCCCCCCCTGACTGGAAAATCACTAAGGGCCCTTGGGCAAGGCCTTTAATCCCCTATTGCTCCCGGTGTGTAGTGAGTGCCTTGTATGGCAGCACCCTGACATCGGGGTGAATGTGAGGCATAAATGTAAAGCGTTTTGAGCGTCTGATGCAGATGGAAAAGCGCTATATAAATGCAGTCCATTTACCATTTATCTCAGAGTGGTTTTCCTTCAAAACAAGACCAGTCTGTTTCTTGGCTAAAGACTTGTCCACCTGTGCGAGTCCTTTTCCCACTTCCTGTTTGATGTGGCTTGTGGAAAACCAAAGCACAAGGCTCTTTTATGGGCCTTTAAGCAGTTACCAGAAGCAGCTTGTTCGCCTTTGAGTTAAAAGGCCTTGGTGCAACAAAAGGTTTGGGTTGCAACGACATGACTAATTTTCGCGGCCAGGACAAGGTGAAAAACAGGACTCAAGCTTGTAAGAGACATCAGTGAAAAATATCGACACTCCTGATAGTTTCAGAGCCAGATCAGGCCTTGGCATTTTACATTTAAATGTCAGGAGCCTGTTTCCTAAAATTGATTTAGTATGAATCTGGGTACAAACAATGGAACCTGATATCCTTCTGTTGTCTGAGACTTGGTTGAATAAATCAGTCTTGGATTACAATATTGCTATTAACAGTTACAGTGTTTTATGTTGTGATCCTCCCAGGAAAGGCGGAGGTTCAGCCATATATATATATATATATATATATATATATATATATATATATATATATATATATATATATATATATATATATATATATATATATATATATATATATATATATATATATATATATATATATATATATATATATATATATATATATATATATAAACAAGTTTAATGTGATGCTTCTATCCTGTGTATCTATTAGCAAACAGTTTGAATTCCTGGCATTGAAAGTTGAATTCAAGCAGAGACAGTCATGGGCTGTTACAGCCCCCCCTTCAGTCCGCTGCGAGGCGCTAAATTCTTTAAATAATTGTATCTCAGGGCTAAACCCTGGTGAGCTCATTTTAGTGGGGGACCTAAACCTTGATTGGTTGCCTACAGATTCAGTTCGCCTAAAATCTATCTGTGATTCACTGAATTTATATCAGTTAATAGACAGTCCATCACAGCCCAATATCAAACATCCCTCTAGTTTGTTGCTCCTTGATTTAAATATAATAAATGTCCCCCCAAGTACTCTGATGTCGGGTTTTTTGGGAATGATTTGAGTGATCATTGTGCAATTGCAGTAGTCAGGAATACCAAACTCCCTAAAACCAAACTACATATTTTATTTAAAAGAGATTTTAAACATTTTTGTGAACAGGCTTTCTTGTATGATCTGTCTATTATTGAGTGGAAGCAAATATCTTTCTTTGTTGGTGCTGAGTTGGCCTGGCAGGTTTTTTTTTTTTTTTAATGAATTCTTAGGCTAATTAATAAACTTGCTCCGTTACAGAAATTCAGAATTAAAGGGCAGAACAATCCTTGATTTTCTACCAAAATTGGAAACCTTTTAAAAGAAAAGCACCATGCCTGGTCCAAGGCATGAAGAACTAAACAGAGGTTGACTGGATAACCTTTCGTCACCTTCCGCAACAAATATACCTTCTTAATTAAGGCTAAATCTGAATTTTATTTTTCCAAAATCAATGAAAATTGAAAACACCCCAAGAATTTCTTGGTTATGATATATGCTTCTGGTGCTACGTCTGCTAGTGAGCTGCCCAATTTCATGGTCAAAGATTTTACAAATCCGACTACGTGCCATGTTAGATTATTTTAATGAACATTTCATGGGCATTGTTCAATTCCCTCAATACTGAGCTTAAAAAACCTGCAACAACCCCAATTCCAATGAAGTTGGGATGTTGTGAAAAATGTAAATAAAAACAATTGAATTGACTGAAAATCCTCTTCAACCTATATTCAGTTGAATACACCACAAAGACAAGATATTTAATGTTCAAACTGATAAACTTTATTGTTTTTGTGCAAATATTTGCTCATTTTGAAATGGATGCCTGCAACACGATTCAAAAAAGCTGGGACAGTGGTATGTTTATCACTGTGTTGCATCACCTTTCCTTCTGACAACACTCAATAAGCATTTGGGAACTGAGGACACTAATTGTTGAAGCTTTGTAGGTGGAATTCCTTCCCATTCTTGCTTGATGCACGACTTCAGTTGTTCAACAGAGATGTCATGTTTTGCGCTTCATAATGCACCACACATTTTCAGTGGGCAACAGGTCTGGACTGCAGGTAGGCCAGTCTAGTACCTGCACTCTTTTACTGCAAAGCCACGCTGTTGTAACACGTGCAGAATGTGGCTTGGCATTGTCTTGCTGAAATAAGCAGGGACGTCCCTGAAAAAGACGTTGCTTGGATGGCAGCATGTGTCGCTCCAAAACCTGGATGTACCTTTCAGCATTGATGGTGCCATCACAGATGTGTAAGTTGTCCATGCCATGGGCAATAACACATCCCCATACCATCACAGATGCTGGCTTTTGAACTTTGCGCTGTTAACAATCTGGATGTTTTTTTTTTCTTTTGTCCAGAGGACACAATGTCCATGATTTCCGAAAACAATTTCAAATGTGGACTCATCAGACCAGAGCATACTTTTCCACTTTGCATCTGTCCATTTCAAATGAGCTCGGGCCCAGAGAAGGCGGCAGCGTTTCTGGATGTTGTTGATGTATGGTTTCCACTTTGCATGGTAGAGTTTTAACTTGCACTTGTTGATGTAGCGACGAACTGTGTTAACTGACAATGGTTTTCTGAAGTGTTCCTGAGCCCACACGGTAAGATCCTTTACACAATGATGTTGGTTTTTAATGCAGTGCCACCTGAGGGATCAAAGATCACGGGCATTCAATGTTGGTTTTCGGCCTTGGCACCCACATGTAGAAAGTTCTCTAGATTCTCTGAATCTTCTGATTATATTATGGACTGTAGATGATGGAATCCCTAAATTCCTTGCAATTGAACGTTGAGAAACATTGTTCTTAAACTGTTGGACTTTTTTTTTCATGCAGTTGTCCACAAAGTGGTGATCCTTGCCCCATCTTTGCTTGTGAATGGCTGAGCCTTTTGGGGATGCTCCTTTTATACCCAATCATGACACTCACATGTTTCCAAACAGGTGTTCTTTGAACATGCATAAACTTTCCCAGTCTTTTGTTGGCCTTTCCCAAATTTTTTGAAATGTGTTGCAGGCATCCATTTCAAAATGAGCAAATATTTGCACAAAAACAACAAAGTTTATCAGTTTGAACATTAAATATCTTGTCTTTGTGGTGTATTCAATTGAATATAGGTTGAAGAGGATTTGCAAATCATTGTATTGTTTTTCTTTAAATTTTACACAACGTCCCAACTTCATTGGAATTGGGGTTGTAAATAGTGAACCAGCTGGAGTAACATTGTCCATTTCAGTTTAAACCTGTGTGTGTTTTTGAGGTCTGTAGGGCGCGGACGATAGTGGATTCCAAAAAAATCAGCTGGTCCTGATGGTTTGGATTTTTTTTTTTAAGTTGGCTACAGATCTGATTGCTGAGCCTCTAACTATTATTTTTAGTTTGAGCCTAAACAGGAACAAACTCCCTAAAGTTTGGAAATCTGCTTTTGTCGACCCACTCCTAAAAGGAGGTGAACCTTCAAATGTGAACAATTACAGACTTTTTCAAAATTATGCATTTTGGCAAAAGTATTAGAAAAGTTGGTCTGTGATCAATTGAAGGGCTTTCTAGAAACAAACAATATTCTAAACCCTTTTCAGTCTGGTTTTAGGAAGCAACATAGCACTGTTACTGCTATTCTAAAAGTTTTACATGATGTGTTTGAGGCATTGGATTCTAAAAAGTTCTGTGTTGCACTGTTTCTTGATCTTTCAAAGGCATTTGATACTGTGGATCACAGTCTGTTGTTGGAAATTCTTTATAAACATGGTATCTCCACACATGCTGTCTCTGGGTTTGCAGACTATTTGGCAAATAGGATGCAGTGCATTCAGATGACTGGTGTTAAATCCACCTTTTGTGAGGTCACAAATGGTAACAAAAGTTTCCTCAAGGCTCAGTTTTAAGACTGATTTTGTTCACAATTTATACTGCTGACCTGTGTACAAGCCTACCAAATGCCTTCTATCATCTTTTTGCTGATGACACTGTAATCTATCATTGTTAAAACTCAGTGTCACAGTCATTTAAATTTTTGCAGTCCACTTTTGATGTAGTGCAGTCCCGTCTGGAGAAATTCGAATTGGTCTTTAGGTAGAAAAATCTAAAATATTGTTTTTCTCAAAGTCACCTGTTTCCTTGGAGAAAGTGCAGGGGTGGTGGCCAAGTGGTTAATGTGCTTGGTTTCAGTTCAGAAGGCTCTGGGTTCAAATCCCACCCCTGCCACATTTCTCCATGTAATGTGGAATTGCGTCAGGAAGGGCATCTGGCGTAAAACCTGTGCCAATTCAACATGCAGATCCACCTTGGATTTGTTGTGGCAACCCCGAGTGCAAACAAGGGAGCAGCCGAAGAGACTTACTTACCTGTTTCCTTGGAGAATATACCACCAATTAAAACTGCTCGAGGTAATATTCTTGAGCTAGTCAGCAGTTACGAATGGATTAACTATTGACACAGAGCTTTCCTTTAAAGTTTCTTTTAAAGTTCTTCTTAAACACTTGATTTCCAAATTAAGGGTGAAGCTCGGCTTCTTTTACAGAAACAAGTCATGTTTCTCCTTAAGCTCCTGATAACTGCTACCTTTTTGCCCCTACTGTACTACTGCCGCATGTCGCATATATATGTGTGCTTCAACCAGTTGTTGACAGTCCCTGGCCCCGCTGTATCATTGTGCCTTGAGATTCATCACTGGTTGTCGTCACCTCACCCACCACTGTGAGTTGTATGCCAAAGCTGCCATGCCCTCTTTGGCTGTAAGGTGATACACACATTGTATGACTCTGGTTTCCAAGATTGGACTGGTTCCAACCCATTTATCCAGTTTACTTAAGCCGTTATGCTCTGAGCTCAAATTACATGTTATGTTTTCATGTACCTCATGTCCACACTGAAATGGGAAAGAAAGCTTTTACTTTTTCTGCTCCCTCTGATTGGAATGTCCTCCAATCTGAATTGGAATTGTCTGGGTTGATTTATTTGAATGCCTTCCACTCTATTTTAAGAGATCACAAATGGAATTCTTTTACACACTGCCTGTCTTTCTCAGTTCTAATTTGTCTTATCCTATACACTGTTACAATTTACAATGACCAAGATGATTGTATTTTATTTATTATCAATGTTCTCATGATGATGTTAACCTGTCTATTATGACATGAGCTGCTGTGTTTCTTGGACAGGTCACCCTTGTAAAAGAGGTTTCAACCTCAATGAGCTTTTATTTGGTTAAATAAAGGTTATTATTATTATTATTATTATTATTATTATTATTATTATTATTATTATCACACAAAGATCCAATCTTGTGCAAAGTTTAGGGCCCCTTCACACATAACACGATTGAAGCCAACTGGCACACGAAGGAGGAATTGCATGCCACTTGTGAAAAATCGGAGCTGCCTCAAACACCTCATGCAGCTGTCACCACAACCATTCGCACATACCAGCAGCCAAAAGACAGCGAGTGCCCATTCAACCCTCTCTCCGCAGGTGTCTGCCAAATTCCATGTGCCACACATGAACATTCAACACCACTCGCTGGGCACTTACAAAAGACGGGGCTATTCTCACTTCCAGCACGATAGTGGAGTGCAGATGACCATATTCGAGTTGTCTGTGAAAACTGTTTAAGTGCCACATGTAAGAGTGCAATGTATTCCCACCCCAACATAAATGGCTTGTGGAGTGTGTGCCCCCCACCACACACACACACACACACACACACACACACACACACACACACACACACACACACACACACACACACACACACACACACACACACACACACACCATGACCCAACATTGTCAGGTGAGGCTGAGGGGTCCCGGAGTGTGATCGCTGTCCAGTGTAATGCGCAGCTGGAACAGCTGACCGCTGTGTACTTGTAACTCAGCTGGAGGACATATGACTTGCCATCAAGAACATAAACAACACTCCAGCAATGCACATGTGTGGGCGCGTCTCATGCTCTCGTCAGTTCCAGCTGACAGCGGCTTAGTGCACATGATGTGCTAAATTAAATACACAGAGAACAGGACAATTAAATAAATACATACAACAATAACTGCATACATAATTACATAACAAATACATAACATAAATAATCACATTATAATGAACAGAGAGTGAGACTTTGGTCTTTGAGCTGAGTTTGTTCAGTAAGGTGGGCATGTCAACGTGAGCCGCTGCTGTTGAGATTTGTGGACCAGCAAGTCACAGCTGAAGAACACATAACATGTTATGGTGGACATCACCTTACAGCACTCCACCGTGAGGTGCGTGCTTGAGCATGATGTCCTCACATGGAAATAGATAAAAACACATCACCTTTGCAACGGGCTGGAGCAACCGTGTCAGCGCGCACATCGGCAGGCTGTACCATGTGAAAGGAACCATCTGATCATGTGTCCACTCGGTGATCTGAATGTCACATCACCCACGTCAGCTATGGTCCACATGACGTGGTGTCCTTCAGCGCGCCGCTTGCTGGACACACGGGGCCGACTGGACACGGGGCCGACTGGACATGCAGGGCCAGCAGATGTGGACATGATAAGAGCACACTGCTTCATTCATGTCATTTCATAACTGTACGTATATGACCATGGGTCATATACAGAGGAACAGAAATATCATACTTGTATTTTCTGCTCGATAAGAGGGATTAAATATTAGAAATTACTGTGGGGTTTTTTTGGTGTGTGTGTGTGTGTGTGTGTGTGTGTGTGTGTGTGTGTGTGTGTGTGTGTGTGTGTGTGTGTGTGTGTGTGTGTGTGTGTGTGTGTTCCCCTCCCATAGCAGTGGTGTGTTGTGGTGTCACACATTCCAGGTACTCATTATGTGTTCGTGCACATGCATGAAACCGTCGTCACGTGTCATTCATGCCTGTCTGACCATGTGTCCCTCCCGACATTAGGTGGAATGTTTCACAGTTCCCTATTTCGTTTTTTGTTTGTGGATTTTCAGCCGTTTTCTGCTTCTTTCGCCCAATTTCATGTTATGTGTGAAGGGGCCCTTAAGGTTGAACTCCAGTAGACGGGAATATCCTTTTCATTCCTTTTACTCACTGTTTTGTTTTTGTAAAGAAGGGAGAAAAGGGTTTTCTTCCTCAGTTTGCCCTCCAAACCAAATCTCTGCACATTAATTATAAATCTCTTTCATTGCATTTAATTACTGAAAGCACAAATAGAACAGAATCACTTGTTACATAAAAAGCATGAACATTTTCAGTATTATAGAGCAAACATCTGAAACAGGGCAACCTTCATAAAATGAACCATATGCTTTTCAAACTGTAACGATCATTATTTATTCTTATAAAGGAGATCAGCTCGGCTTTAACAGTAAAAGTGTTCATTAGCCGCTTAATGAAGAAATCTGCAAACCTCCAACCAGAGCTTAAGTCCGCTTGGGTGGATCCATACTTATAATGATCATCTGCTTTTAATAGTGCAATGATTTATGGAAAAATGTCACAGAAACAACCAACTCCGGAGTAATGCTGCATCTTTCATAAATACAGGGTTCTTTCTGGGGTTCAAAAAGTGTTAACCACTGTGACAAATTTGTGGCAATTTCAATTAGCCACACATTGATTCAAAGAAAAAAAAATGCAAATATGCACAACTGCAAATTCAAACAACATTCAAGACTGCTCATAAACTTTAATATTATGTGTTACTAAATTAGCCACTCGACACCACAAAACTAAATGAAGAAAACAAACGTGAAGTAACCCTTTAGACGCAGATACTGTATGCACAACATTTACAATGAATGACTTGTTGGTGGCATCTGTGTTTAAGTCTCTTTTTACGGCGAAGGCTGTGCGCAGGGAGGTCACAGAGTGCAACACAAACCACAAAAAGGCTTTTACCATTCATCAAAACAGGTCAGATACTTTTTCCAGTAGCATTAACACAATTTTAAAGGCTTTTTAAAATATTCACCACGGTGGCAATTCACAGCAAATTGGGTTGGGCTGGCGAGATTCCTGTATTTTAACTGTCGCTTTTCTTGGCATTTGTTCTTGCACAAGCCAGTAGGTTTTGGCGTGTTTCTACGCATGTTCCTGTCTGTTGATGTGTTTTGCAGTGTACAAGCAAGGCGAGATTTGCCGTTGATCAAGCACAAGCTCAGAGTCAAAACAAATTGTATAAAAAAATTTCACATTAAATGACTGTTGTTGATGAATCAGTGTTGCAACATCATGTAGCCAATTACTGACTGTGCTCATGACACAGTAGCGCACAGCACATTTTGATGAGTTGAGAATAACATGACTGGGAGCAAATCTGCTATCACTTACATATTCATAACAAAATAGATCCTATCACACAAATGCTGTTTAGGTGTTTTAAATTTTAATCCAAGAAGAATAATTAAGGACTACACAGGCTCAGATCCTCAGATTCTGTGGCACGAAGATGAGAGTCTGTGACTCCCCCTTGAGGTGTGCCAGTGTGATGCAGGTCACTTCTCCAGCCAAAGCTGGTGCCCAGCTGGATGGACAGAGACGGTGCAGATGAAGGACAGAAACAGGTCAGACTGGGAATTGAACTCAGGTCTAACTATTGGTACCCACCTGCTTATGCCACTGAGCTACTTGCTGTAAAATGTTATGGTATAAATCAGTTATTGTTTTAATTAGCTTGGCAGTATTTGTGAAAATGACCTAGACAGACAAAATACCTTAAGTTAAAAAGAATTCATACTAAAACACTGCAGAAGATATCCCTATTTTCTACTACCTCAAGGCCACTACAGACAGTTCTCCCCCTTCATAACATAAAACACTACAAAGTCCAAAAAAGACAAGAGTGTAAAAGCTATTGGCACAGCTGGTTGCAGCCACTGTTAAAAACTTTAATAAACATAAAACTTTAATAAATAATTCAAGAGGATGTCTTTTGTGCTGATGTCATGAAGTGCCATGGCTGAGTGGTTAGAGCTTTCCACTTGGATGCAAAAGGTCACTGTTTTGCATCCCACTTGGACCAGTAACTAGAATGAGCAAAGATTTGATTTCCAATGATTGAAAAATTCTCTCTGTCAACTCAGCAGGCAATGGGAACTTTATTGTCTTTTTAAATTGGGGGAAGGAAGGTGGGCACAACTCTTCATATGCCTGAGAAATTCTAGGAAAGGTGGGACTGTAACATCCACCACCCCTGTGGCAATCTGTCTATGGAAGTACCTTGTGTTGGCACAATCAATTTCCAACTAATAAGGGCATAAACTTCTATAAATCTTAATTTTTTCTAGATTTCCATGCGGTGTGCAGTCTGAAGATTTTTTTTTTTTTTTTTTTTTTTTGAAAAACCATGAATAGAATTTTTCTAAAATTTGGTATAAACAATCCTTTGGGGACTGTCTGTTTATGCTAAGTTGGACTTTCTGACTGAATCCTTGTGGGCCCCCAACGCCTCCAAGAAGGATAAATGATTTCAGGCAAATACATACAAATGACTTGCTTCTTGCTACTTTCCCCATATTTGGTCAAAATGTCTCTTTGTTTCTCCAGAGGACATCAGAGTCTCTTGACTGTATTTTTTTTTTTTTTATCCATAAAGGATGACATGATACTTTTGTTGACATTTTTATCAAAATATCCCTTTTAAAGACATCAATGGAACACGATAACACTAACACTAAAATGTGGTGGACACCACATTTTAAATGAGCCCACTGGAAATCTGTCTTGTAGTTTGAGACACTATACTTCAGGGAATCTACCTTGTGAGTGATTTCCTCAAAGATGTATTACGACAATTTAAATAGTAACAGATTTGATAAATTAAATTGTGGGGGTGTGCTTCTTTTTTGTCCTGGCAGCTTCATAAATAAAGTCAATGCACCAGACTTTGCTATCAGTTTTGAGACACAGATTGAGCTGGGATGTAAACAAACGCTGCCGTAACACATTAATTTGTCTCACTTACCAATTACACAGCTCCAGTGACCGCAAACATACAGATACATGTATGCACACATCAGCTCCCTCCCACCGGCCCATCCTGCCATTAGGAACACGATCGGTGAGACTCCAGCTGAACCTAAAGGTTAAGGGAGGTTGTGACAATGTTTCCACTGTTTATGCTACGGCGTTTTTGAAGATTAGACTGCAGTTGCTCGTACCGTGACCTCAACATGGTGACCAGCTGTGAACGGGTCTACTACATGTCTGCAGGCTACAAAGGTCTCGCTGTTTACTGTGAAATGTCGGCACTTGTGTTTTAGGTCGTAAAGTCGTGAACTCCCCTCAGTGTGGACAGTGGAAACAGTTGGGTTTGTTTTGTTCAATCATCAGATAATGGATGAACCCTTGACTTTTTCTTCAGGAAATTGGGGCTTTTAGATGTTAACTATACAGCTCCAACAAGTTAGTGTTCACTGATGGCCGTCAGTTTGTCTTTGGCATCGACCTGTTAGACGTGTCATATTTATTTATGACTTCCAAAAACTCAAAGGGAATAGTAGAAACAACAGAAGAACAGATTCCCGTTTTGCTGCAGCTGTACCAGACAATGAAAAAAACACAAGTCCGTTGTGCTTTGTTGCATCATGGGGGATTGGGAAGGTGGGGGGATGTCTCGGTCACACAATCAAATCATTAAATTTTCACTTTTGTTGTTTCTTGGAATTTAATGTTTAGAGAGAACAAAGATTTCTTACTATTTGTGCGCGGGTGAAGACATTGGTTTGGGACGAGAACTGCTCTATATTATGTACTTGGAGAAGCGCTGAGGTTGGAACTGATGTGGTTGGCAATATTATCATCGTGCACTAAGTGGCCACATCAAAGCCCGCCTGGCCAGCAGTTTTGACCAAAACAGAGAGAATGAAAGCCCGTTTTTGATTTTCAGCGTGGCCAAAATCTTCCCACAAATCGGATTTTTGGTAAACTATAATCCGTTTATGAAATTTGTGTTGTATTAAATTTCTAGGCCATAAATTGCTAAACAGATGTCATCCCTTTTTTGTTTAAGGAAACTGTTGTTGTGCTTTACTGTGTTATTCAGCATGTTCTTCACCGCATTGCTGTTTCATTTCCTTCCCTGACAAAAGCAATCATATCACCATGTTGTTGCCGATAAAAAATGACCAAAACCGCAGGAACCAAAAGGGGAAATGAATCCAGAACATGTCTAAATGAAATGTGACAGCTCACCTGTTTAAAAGCTCTTTGTTTCAAATGCCACGGGTCTTAATGCTGGTCTACAGATGGCGTTATGTTTCAACTGCCTGCACGATTTCATATCGCTTTAACAGCCAGACAACAGCAAGTTACATCACAGCTGGAGGACAGTCATACGAAAACCACTCCAAAATTCAATGGTTACAAAAATAGTCACCTGGGATGTTATGCTCTGGCTGATGCAGCTGACTTTGTAACTTAATGAATTTCCAAAGCTGCAAGTTTCTGTCAAAACACGTGTTTTAAAAAGGGAGTACAGACAGAGAACAGTGACAGTCGTCTGCTTTTCACACATTTTTTCTTTACAGTGGACTTGCCCAGCTGTTGCGGTTTTAGCTCTTGGCATTCAGCTTTCACGTTGGGAAATCTTGTGTCTTTATACTGCAGAAATACATGTGCAAGTAATATTCATATGATCACGTCTTAACATCTTGGCAAAAACAACAAGAACAACTAAAAATGAACAATTTGTAAAAGACAATCATCTCATAATGTGGCAACTCTTTGGAAAATGCTGTGAATGACAATACATGGCAACAACTTTGGCCTTGTCTAGAAAAAGAATAGTGTAAAACTAATAATAACAATACAAATATGTTACAAAGCAAACATTTATTATTAGTATTGCAGCTACACACTTGGATCAAATTAATTTTAGGTGTAATTAAAGTATTTTGTAGCATATAAATTGCACCTGCCAAAAGTATAAGTGCCACACTTTTTGTATTATCAGATCCTTAATTTGGTCATTTTGTCCATTTTACTAATAGTGTGCTATTTATGATTGGCATTTATTCTTTTATTATTGGAGTTAATTTTGTTTAGTCCCATAGACTGGTGGTCCGTCCAGGGTGTACACAGTAAATTTTGCAGAGTAAAATTTACTCTGCTGGGATAACATTTGGTCCCAGTCCAAATAGAGTTAAATATACTCTATCACAGTGCTAAATCAACTCTATCACAGGGTAAAATCAACTCTTATTGGAGTAGAAACACTTGATTTGACAAGACGGTAGAGCTGATTTCACGCTATAATAGTGTATTTTACTCTATTTAGAATGGGACCAAATGTTCTTCCGGCAAAATATATTTTACTCAGCAAAATTTACTGTGTACCCACACCTTTTGCCCATGACTCTCAACTGGAATAAGTGGGTACAGAAAATGAATGAATGAATTTTGTTTCATGTTTTGATTCCTGTGAAATAGTTATTATTAATAATAATGAGGAATGCATGATTTTTTTAATGTAATTTTTGGGATTTACTGTAAGTTGAAACAGAATACAAGCTGTAGGACCTCCCAACGTAGTTTAAAAAAAACAGCGTCTTGTACTTTGGAAAACACAGTATTTGTGATAATATGCCTAAATATGAACGTCAAACTGAGCCATATGAGTTGCACTGCATGATCTTCAAATATTGGGGAAAAGATACAAAAGCTTTCTGGTTGACAGACGGCACCAAAACACCAGCACAGCATTGCACACTTGGTGCAGTTATTGTTTCAAACTGTCAAAAACATTTGCGTTTGGCACCGTGCACATCTATGTACTGGATGCAAGATAGGGCCCATTGCATCTTTGGTTGTATGTTATGTTTCACACTTCAAGGCTACCGTACTTAAACCATAATTTGTGTGTGTTTCCCCATACATGCATTTTTGCGTGCACACTCACATACACATAGGGTAATTAGCTGGCATTCCTGGCTGCTCTGTTCAAACAGCTGGGCTGTCCAGATGCCTTTCTGGTCTTGACTCTGACTTGTCAGCTCTACCTTTGATGACTCCATTAAGAACCTCACTTTCATGCAACGTGTGTGTGTGTGTGTGTGTGTGTGTGTGTGTGTGCTGGGGGGGGTGTTAGAGGTGACACAGAGTATGGAAGCCAGCAGGAACATGAGGTGCATGTGTGCTGTGTGGTGAGGGGGCTTTTCCTGCAGCATGTGTTGTCTGTATGTGGCAGCAGCCCGGGACGTGATCTGTCACAGATGCTGTTCTTCACCTCCCACTGCTTTATTGGTGGAGGATTGTGCCTGTTCACATGCATCACGTTTGCAACACTGTGGAAGAGCTGCTAAAATGATGGCTGGGTTTTGGCAAATTTCTAAAACCGCTTTTTGCACCTGACAGAAAGTAATTTCCTGTTGTAAAATTCTGAGAATTTAAACATCCATCCATTTTCTTCCATCCATTTAGTGTGCGGTCATGTCCTCACAGCCAAACCTCACTGACTTCAGGGTGAAATTCTACAAATATGAACTTTTTACACAGTGAATGTTGGCCCGTGCACACTTGCACAGAATGGAGGATGTGCATGCAAAATATGATTTACCATCATAATGTCAATACATCTGTAACTCCCAGAGACTTAAAATGATTAGTGCACAGTTTTAAGAACATATTCAAACTTAAAAGCATCACGATTGATTTGATAAATTGCATATAATAAATATGTAAAGCTGTGTGTATGTGTGTGTGTGCGCGTGTGTTGAAGTTTTCTGTATGGATTCAACAGCAGTATAAGTGTGTTTATGTGGATTCAAGCCATTAAGGAATCTTGGATGAAATATTACTTGGTCCTGTCTTCTTAAATTGCTGGCAGAACCGTTATAAGGACGTTCCTAATGATGATGTGCAGTATACTGATTTGCACTGTATGCTGCGTTCAAGACGACTTTGACAAAACACAACTTAGAAATTTCTGCACACCAAAATCGGACAGCAAACAATCTCAATGCCTGCATTAATATATTGTCACTTTGCTGTTGTCTTTAGAAGGAAAACATCATTTATTTCCAACCCAGTCTCACGGATTGTCGTGATTCAGCAGCACGAAATATACATTAATCTACTTGTTCGTCATATTGGGCCTCATGTATCAACGTTGCGTACGGCGATATTTGAGCATATATGGGGTGTACGCCAAAACGGCTGCACTACTTGGCATTTATCAATGTGGTCGTTGGCGTATGCTGCACTGAAAATATACACCAGGTCGAGAGGTGGTGTAAATTATACACCAAAATGAACCAGCGCTGGAATCCACATAAAAATGATGATCAACATGATAAACAGTGCCATTATACAAATCAATGCATATGTTACATAAATAACACTTTCCTGATTATACTACATAATAATCAATACAAATCCCGCTGTTGCGGGATTGTTATGGAGCACGATCCGTGGTCACAGCGCTGACTGCAAAGACAGCTACACGCCCTTTTCTCCAGACTTCGAGCCTGGAGCCAGAGCAGCACTGAGCTTAACTTCATGTGGTGTGATCGTTTTAGACTATGAAATTGATAATTACAACTGTAGTTTCGTCATTCCCTTAATTCGCCCGTGCTGCAACCAGGTTTTGTCGTCTCCATTCGGTTGTCACAATAAAATAAATACAGAAATACATTTAAAAAATAAAGAAATCTGACAGATTAGGCGTGTCTTATTAATTGAGCGAGCAAATATCCACATGTCAAGAATTATTGACATGTGAAAAGAGAATACAGTGGTCCCTCGCTATAACGCCGTTCACCTGTCGTGGCCTCGGAGTCTCGCGGAGTATTTAGTCCAATTTTGCATGCCTTTTTTTTTTTACAGTGTTCTGTGTTCTGCGTATCTGTTTATAAGAATCTTGTCGCCCAGAAGAAAAAAAAGCGCCAACAACTATTCATAACTGTGTTTGTCACACAGAAACAAACACCTGCTGCAGCGAGGTGTAAGTGGAAGAAGGCGCAGCATCAGGACGCAGAGGAGCGATCTGTGACATACTGGTCAGTCACTATTAATAATTTCTTATGTGTCCAACCTCGTTCGTTGATCGTTAAAATTAATTCGTTAGTTCTAAATGCCATCATAATTATTTATAGGAAAACGTTCTATTTTTATTTCTCAAACAAATGTTTGGGCCTGAAACAGTTTGGTATTATTTTCCTACTAAGGTTTGAACTTTGAGAGTGTTTACACACGAGAGAAAAGTGAGAAAATGTTCATGCCTGAATGAGAAAGTGTATAAACTGTGTAGTGAGGGGTTTTACAGCTTTGAAACGTCTATAAAAATTGTAAAAAATAACGCTGACTACGTCGCGGTTTCACGTATTTCGGGCTATTTTTTAGAACGTAACTCCAGCGATTAATGAGGGACCACTGTAACACTTTTTTGATTATACTACAAAACAATTGATACAACGGCCGCTTTTGACGCTCTATTGGCACGCATCGTGATTGGTGGAGTTCTTTTTCATTGCCGTCTTCCTGGCTTCCATGTTGTAAAATGAGGGTGTGTCTGAAGCGGAGTCTGAATATTTATGGGCGTGTTTATTATAAGTACGATCGTTTCCACCCGCCGCATTTATCAAGATCACGTCAGGCGTACGCCAGAAATGGGCAGGTGCGCACTGCTTGATACATGTCACGGCGACTTTCGTGTATTTCAAATTTACGCCGTAAATTTACGCCACAAGTGTGCAACATTGATACATGAGGCCCATTGTCACGAAAAGTGCACAATTTTCATCATGGGAACACAAATTCATTCTGTGACAGCTGCACATAATTAAAAGTGCAGCAGTGGGGGTCGGGGTGGTTGTGGTTAGGGTTAGGGTTAGGGGAAGGAGTAGGTTTAGGTTATGGTAAAGGTTAGGGTTGGGGGTAGGAGTAGGGTTAGTAATAGTGAGTTTAAAAAAAAACCTCATCAGGAAAATTTGAATCATTTCGTGATGGCAGGACGAAAAAAAATCGTGAGACTGAGCTGTTTATTACAGCTGTTTGCTGTGTTTCAGAAAAATGTAAACTGTCTCAGAGAAGCGTGTTTCTATTTGTAGGCTGGACTCAGTGACTATATCAGTAATTCAGATGTCTTTGCAAAATCCATAACTAACTGCAATAGCAATATTTCAAGAAAGCAAACACACCACACGTAGCACAGTCATTTGTTGACAGTAACTGAAAGTGTAGTACGGTGGCCGTGATAGGCCACAACACATCCAAATTAAGACAATACTGAAAACATTGATAAATAAAAGAGAAAACACCTGTATCTGTTCAACAACAGGTACAGTAGTTGCATCAAAACAACATCTCACAAATTAAAAATGAAATTAAACACTTGCAAACACAAATATAACTTGCAACACATGTAACAATGTAATCTATGTGCTTCGGATGTTTTCTGTGAATTTGCAGCAGAAACATTATCACGTTAAATTATGTTTTTGTGTAATCTGCATCTGCAAGCACTTTCTGTATTTTCAAACCCTTTATCAGCCACCGTAAATTTGTAATATTACCATCTTTAGAGTTATGGTGGAGAACGCAATGATTTTAATTGTTACCACATGAAGTTGGGGAAATTGGGGCACAGAATTTTGGAGTTTCTGAGTTTTTTTTTTTTTTTTTTTGTCTGAAAAGAAGCATCACTGTGATGCAACATGGTGAGATGAAAATGGACAATTTGAAAAGCGTCTGCGTCTGACAGAATTGGCACTGTGGGAAAATAATACTTAAGTAGTATGAATCTGCCCCCCCCCCCCCCTCCAAAAAAAAGGGGATGAGAAATTCAATTTTACATGCAGTGTTGCATGTAAAATAAAGAAATTTTCATTTGCCAGATTGGCATTTGTTTACCTGTCCAACCAAAGACGTGAGCTCCAACTGTCATCTTGTTCTATCTTTATGGTACACACGGTGTATATGTATGACTTTTCTGTGTAAGAATACACCACAAAAATAAGATGATGATCAAAACAAAAATGTCCAACTTACTCCTGCGGATTGTAATCGACTCTTGATGTTTGGAGCCACTTGGTCTTCAGAGAGACAAAGTGATCCAAAGTAGACTAAAGATCTTAGAGAAATCTGACTTGACAGACTTTTGTTTAGGGTGGTGCCTGGCTCGAGGGGTTTGGGACGTCGTTGTCTTGGTCTGTCTACAGAAATCTGGCTCTTGTTTCAGCATTGTTAAAGCTGACACGTTAACGGACAGGAGAGAGGATTTCAGGCGGCAAAGACAAGAAACGTAATCAGGAAAAATGAGACGCGTTTTGACATTTTTTGGCTAAAACCTTAACATTGAAATATTTTGTAAAATGTGTGTGTGTGTTTTTCTTAATCAACTGTAGAATGTCGTGTCTCTTGGCTCAACATTCCTGACGCATCCAAAACACGAACATACACATGCTCCAAAAATGACCCTGAACACGCAGTAATGGGGTCAAAGGGCACTCGTGCATCTGGTTCGTCGCACTCCCCTGCGTGTGTGTGAGAGAGATAGATAAAAAGAACGCCCAAATAATGTGTTGTGTTACTACCTATGATGCCCAGATTGTTGGTTTGTGAGCGAAATTACTCAGAAACTAATTAACGGATTATCATGAATCCTGTTGAGAAGTTTGAGTCTGTCCTGAAATAGAAACAATGAAAGATTTTTTTCTTTAAAGCCGTACATCACTGCAAATTTCACAAAACTGTCAAAATTTAGCTTATACCGAAATCCAAGCATTATAATGTACATTTGTTTTGCAGCATGTAGCAAGATTAGCACTCATTTTAATGAAGAGAACATATTTTTGTGGGGGGGGGGGGGGGATTCCATGGTGAATATTGTCTTCTTCGTTCAAACACTTACTTCATGCACATTCCCGGGGTGTGCACACTAACATCTGTAAGATGTCTTGTAAATCACATCGGATGTGTTATCTGGTTACAAAAACAGTGTTTTTAGATTTTGAAGTGTTTATTTTTCACCAGCTTTTACCAAACAAGTAAATTACCCATAAAGGCAAGGGGCACAACTGTAAGTAGGTTTTTGGCTGTCAGTCCATCTTATTGTCACCAACAGTTAACTTCTGAAATGAATAAACACTTGAGACCTTTCCACACATTTCAGCACCTTTTGTTGCCATGTAGCAGGTGATGTGAGCATTTCAGGGCTTATGTACAATCCCTACTTGAAAGCCAAAATTCATTTTTTAAAAAAGCATTTATAAATGTCAGAAATGCATGATTTATTTATTTATTTATTTATTTATTTTGGGCAGGCAGATCGTTGACCTCCCAGTATTAATGTACAAAAAATTTGATTTTGAGAGTTTTACAATTCTTGAGTTTTAGAATGTGGAAGATTTTTTTGCCTTATGGATGGACAGAAGGACAGCATTTTATCTTGACAAGCACAACTTCACAGTTATGAATATATGAGAAACATATCAGATTTATATAGAAATAAGCTGATTCAGCGCCTTTTCCACCATCTTGGTTTATTTTGTTTGAGCAAGTACCCAGGTGATGTCACACTGCCCTTCTTTACTTTGATTGGCCATCACCGTGTCCTTCCCAGCATTCCTGCACAGCTCGGGGGAAGCCCCCATGTGATCTATGATACCACTACTAAATGTATGTCATGGGGTCTGATCGCTTGAATTTTCAACCCATCAGGGGTCAAAATTCTAAATTGTTTTTAGACAGCGTGACTTTTAATCATATTGGCAATATATTATGAATCCCGTATTGAAATGCTAAGGAATAAAATTATAGCAGTGCCAAAGAAAATTATTTTTAATGACTTAAATATTTAACAAAAACAAAGGCAGTACAGCTTTAATGGAGTTAAATGTCCAAAATACAAGAGTGTTGCAGATCTCAATCCAGGAAATGGAGTGTTGCAACATTAACTGTGTCAGGTTGTAAATTTTGGAGTACAGATTTTTATACTGTACTCCATCCATGGTTCACCTTATCAACACATGCAAATTTATCTCATGCAGTGATGTTTCAGTGCCTGATTTCTGTGCCTGTGATTACAAGACCAATCATTCAGATTTATAGACATCAGATGTATGTTTCAAATTATCTACACACTGTTGACTTGATCTCTTTATCTGTTAAATATTTTCTAAATGTAAATGCTGTTAGTGTCAAGACAGCATCACTGTTACGTATGTAACATCAACATAGCATGAGATTTCTGCAAGATACCGACATTTGCACTGTGGATTCCATGCAAACAGTTCCTGGATCAGAAATGGCATGATCTGATCCAGACTGCTCTACATTCTTCCATAATGCCAAATAACATTGAAAATCTTCTTTTATTCCTTCAGTTTCCAATCTTGTTGAAATTTATTGGCATAAAAAGAATATCAAATGATTGTTGTTTGTTGTCAAGTCATTTAAATCACTAAATTGCTTATGTATTTGTTTGAAGCTTTGCACCACTATTTTTGCCAAACTTCTCTTGAGAATGAGATCTGGAATCTCACCAGGATTGGGAAAATAAAAATATAATAATGACCAGGAACAGTAAAAGGACAAAATTTCAACTTTTCAAGAGTAATGTTTTTTTAAGTGTTAAAACACCAACGAGAAGCCAATTTTACACCGCTTTAAAAATACCTCAAACATGTTGCAAGCTGACTTGCAACAAATTCACTATTTTAAACATCTTGAAATCTTGTTTAATTAGTTTATTCATTATTTTATTTTTATTTTTTGTAGTTTTACTACATCTGTAAAAAAGGTAAATATATTAACAACAAACAAAAATCATTATAAAGACCCAAATTTGTTCATTGTTCATTACTTGTTTCTGCATGTGACTGATTTAATTAATAGGTAAATGTGGATCCCCATTATAGTTTGGGTGTGGCCTAGTGGTAAAATAATTTAACTATATTTGAATCTGGATAAATTGGAGATAATCTGGTTTTAAACTACTATGCAGAGAGGAGAGAAACTGCTTCCAAGTGCTTTAAAGCTGCCTTGATGTAAAGCAGATATTATCTCTGTTCGAGCTGTTTAACAACTCTAATGTCATGGGAAACTGGTTTAAACTGATTACATGTGCGATAGACTGGTTTTGCCTGGTTATCAAAAAACAGTTAAATATTTCTGGATTCTGGACAAGGTATTGCGCAGATGTGTCCAGTTTGGTGAAAACAGGTTTTGTTTTTTGTTTTTACCTTGTTTGTTTTTTTGACACTTCATGCATTAAATGGTTCAATAATTTAATCAAACTCAAACAAATGGCTTAACAGTCAGTGAGGAAAAACATGTGTTGCAGCCTGATAGTGTTGAACGACTATTTGCAGCAATGACTCAAGTTAATTCAAGTGACTTTTCAGTGATTTGTGTCTCCAGCCAGTCAAGACCTTTGCTTGTCTGCTTCGTAACGTGTCGCTGGAGGGACGATCAGATCAGTAGTGCTCTGCTGCATGTGCTTGAAGCACAACCAAATGTAATTGTTGCTAATCGCGGCTGTGGCGGCTTGCAGAGCATGAGATGATGGCTTCAGTCTTTCTGAACAAGCTGTGTTGTGATATTTGTGCAGTGCTTTTATTTATGGCTGTTAAGAAACGAGAGTCTGTGAAGTTGTCAAAATAAATTTGAATGAAAAGCAACTCTGACACTAAACTCTGGTGCATCCAGGACCTCCTCGTAAGTCTTTTTTTATGGGCTGCCCTGTTACCTTTTCCCACGAGAACCTTAAAGGCGACAATCAGACGGCAGAGGCGGACGGAGCAAAGAAGCACAAACATAAAGTGGGAAAAACTGGGACTAATTTCAAGAATATGTGGAGAAAAATGATAAAAGATGTTGGATTCTTTCTTAATGTTGCAATCACAGGAGGTTTGTATGCATGAAGGCTGTTGGTTGCGATTGAAACACCTTTATTTTAATGTTGTGAAGCATTTTTTTCTCCTGCATGCTGTACAAGATGGAAAAAGAAAACTGACAAGACCATCTTTTGTGTTTTTACAATGTGGATGGGTTTTTTCTTTCTTTCTTTTGTTTTATAGACACTCCTCTGTCACTTCAAAAATTTTGCCCTAAAATGGTTTGGGGAAGGGGGTGCTCCCCGCTCTCCTGGCCATCTAAGAGGGGGCGTGGCAAGTGGCAGCTCCATTCCATTTAAAGCAACATGCACATAGTGAGTGCTTTCCTGCAGACCTGAATTTTATTTTATTTTCTGCTGCTGCTGTTTTTGTTTTTTTGTTTTGTTTTTTTTTACCTCATTGTCTGCATCTAGTCTGTTTATAACATCTGTTGAGCTATAATAGCTTGCTAAAAAGGTGCGTAATATGATCCCTTCTAATTTGGTGCATTCTGTGATGCAATATTTTCCAAAACAGCAGGTAGCAGTAGATTAAAAAAATAGCTATGAGAACTGATGTCGTTGCAAGAAACGCTCATGAAATAAAGCACAGTTTGTTTCTTTTATGAAACTGCAACATAAATACACTCACTGGCAACTTTATTAGGTACACCTGTTCGTGGTGAAGACGACTTGCTGAAGTTCAAACTAAGCGTCAGAATGGTGAAGAAAGGGGATTTAAGTGACACTGAAGACAGCATGGTTGTTGGTGCCAGACGGAATGGTCTGAGTATTTCAAAAACTGCTGATCTACTGGGATTTTCACGCACAACCATCTCTAGGGTTTACAGAGAATGGTCCAAAAAAGAGAAGATATCCACGAGCAGCATTTGTTTGGATGCAAATGCCTTGTTGGTGTCAGAGGTCAGAGGAGAATGGACAGACTGGTTGAGTGGGCGACTGTGTCAATATGGACCAACATCACTGAGGAATGTTTCCAACACTTTGTTGAATCTATGCCGAATAGAAGTAAGGCAGTTGTGAAGGCAAAAGGGGGTCCAATCCCCTACTAGCAAGGTGTGCCTAATTAAGTGCCCATAGAGTGTATATTCCTGTGCAGTATTTTCAGATTACACAATTGAAACATGCTGGATGCACCTGTCATGTTGTTTTACGTTGCTATTACCATATTTCTAAAAACAACATAGAAACTCCACAACCTCTGCAAGAGTGCCAAGTCTCTGCCAATGTCTGCTTCTGTCTGTGAGGAAGACAGCATGATGTAAATCTACGTCACAGCTTTAGATTAGGTTCAGGATACTTGGTGTACATATTGATCCCGCTTTAATAATTGATTAATAATAAACATCAGCTGTCCCACTGCTTTCACTTCTTATTTCCTAAAGTCAGACATGTATGTATATTTGATTTCAGCAAAAACAGTAATCATAGTTGTATTTATCACGTTTCCACGAAAACAACCAACCCTTCCAGCTGCTATGAATGGTTACTTAAATTTGTATAAATTAACTGCTAACTACCCTCATGCAACTTGTCGAAAGTAACTAAATCTCAGGTGTATGTGACCACATGATGGTCAAGGTGCCTTGACACTTGCATGAATTTGATTCCCGCATTGGCGTGCAATCTGGCGTGCCAGTGGGTAAACGTGCCTTAAAATGTTGTAAACTGCCCCCGGTTGTGTGGCACTGCGCAACGTAAATTTTGAAATATTCATAACTTCTGGCACGCATTCATTTCATGAACTAATTGTGAACATTGCACAACCTATTTGAAAACACTGTGTGTCAATGCATTTCATTGCGTGCAGTGTATCTGAACAATTATGACGAGATGTTACCTCTATAATAAACATAAATTTAGAGATACATTAACTCATAAGAAGTGATGAAAATGCACCTGTTTTACCAATCCATTACAATGTAAAATTTATAAATAATTACCTTTGAGACAAGATTCCAAATGCGTTCTCCACTGCACAGTGCACACGAAACAACCTGTAGCTGATGATTTCTCTATGATTCTGGGAGCGATGAAAGATGGTTTCATCAGCCAAATGTTCTGAGCTAATGCATCATTTTAATACGCATTGTGCGGTGCATCATAATGGAGTGCACGTGCATGCACAGATCATCCCAAAGTAGCGCAATTTAACGGAACCATTCATGCACAAGATGAGAAGAGATGTTGCGTGCCATGTTTTTTTTTTGCAGTGTAACATGTCTGCAAATCAGCAGTGCAACAAAGTTTTACCATTATTACATGAAAATTCAGTAAGGTATGTCTTCTATTATACTTCCAATTCTAAGGTAGAACTCTTGCACCGGAGTTAGTGTGCACATGCATCGCAAATGATGGAGTGGTAATAATCCAAAATAGAATCAGTCGTAGGTGAGCCCATGCTTACAGCTACAGTGGAAGCAAGAGGGCTCCCCTGATTTTAGGGTTTAGAATCAGTGAGTGAGAGCCACATAGGTGGAAATATAGCTGAGCTGCTAAAGAAGATACTGGAAGTAAATTCCTTATGGATCATGATAACTACTTGTGTAGAAAAAAGGTGCATCAAGATGCACTGATAATTGTTTTGCAAAGAAATTGCAGCTTTCTGAATCATAATGGAATTATGAGGTGCATCGAGCATCCCAGTCCAAATTGGTGCTAATCGTTACCTCTGCTGGTGTGTTGTTTTGTATATTTGGTTGTCACTGGAATTGCTCAAAACCTTTCATAAAACCTGAGGAGTGGCATGGGTTACAAAAGACCCCATTACATTTTAGTCAGATTGGAGAGCGTGCACCGGCGCCATGCGAACCACCCTGGTTCCTGATTGGCACCCACCTGAAGGCAAACCACATTCACTCTTTACTGTCTGAAGGTAGCCGTGTCTCTGCCACAGCTCTTTTGCTGACATCTCTGTAAACCACCACCAAACAAACAATCGTACATAGAAATATAATGTCTATAAACATATAGAGTTTCATGCACATCTGGTTTACGGTGCAAACTGAGTAAAAGTGGGTTAAAGTCAGGCAGATATGTAGTTTCTAGCCTCTGTGATTAAAGGATTAGAATATGGGTTGAAATTATTATGTGTTGATGCCTATACATCAATTTCCATATAAACGTGGCAGTAATATTATGAGTAATGAGGCAAAATCTGAAACCTATCTGAAACCAAACATCTACCTTCGCTAGCTATGTAATGTAAGTCAGGGATATAGAACAACATAACAGCCAAAATGATGCACTGGGTGTAGCAGTGACCCTTCCATTCTCTAAGCTTCCTGACAGGGGTCAGAAGGTTAGGGTTAAATGAGGGGGCAGACCTGCATAATTATCCTGGACACAGAAATCATGGACTAAATGAGACAATATGGTTTAGTGTTTCAGAAATGGGAGGGTTCTGGATTCATGTGTTAGTCTGTAATGTGGTTTCTGTGATATCTTAATTCTTCCTTGGATTCAAGAGTAACATATGATTTAATGGTGTGGGTGACCAGACTGAGCTGATTTGGACATGTGCAGAGGAGGGATGCGGGGTAAATAGGGAGAAGGATGCCGAGGATGGAGCCACCAGGCAGGAGACGGACAGACGCTACAGAGGAGGATTGTGTATGTGGTGAGGGACAACGTGCAGTTGATTGGTGTAACACAGGAAGACGTGTGAGGGTGACAGATTATCTGCTGTGGTGACCCCTAACAGGAGCAGCCAAAAGAAGTTATAGTATGTGGGGCAGCTTTTACAGTCCATGTGGTGATGACGTGAAAAGACCAACTGTATGGTACTCCAACTGTATGGTACTCTTCATTATGTCCACGATGCCACAAATCCAGGTTCCAACTGCACGTTCATTCATCTGAATGCTTTGATTTTTTTATTTATTTATTTTTTTGCTGGCAAATTGGATTTGAGAGTTTGTGGGTGGGTTTGCAAAATATATATATATATATATATATATATATATATATATATATATATATATATATAATTGTTGCTTATAGGTGACACAGCACTGCAGCACTGAGATCAGCGATCAGGACATTCATGACGATTATACAAATAAACACTGACTGTGCACTAAATTTAGATTTACTCTCAACATGGGCAAGATGATTAGAGTGTCTTGTTTCTGGAGCTGAACCTACAACATCTTCATCACCTCTGACACCCGCTAATAACCCTCATTTGCAATCTGACCTCCTGAACATTACCAGACCACGACACCGTGATGTCCAAGCAGTCCCACAGACACGGATATTTCCTCAAGCTGTTTTGACACACAAGTACTTGTTCAAGTTTGCACAAAAATATGCTGGCGGTTTTACTGCACAGCAGGAAATAGCATGATTATAGTTATGTTGCAACAAAATTATGTCAAAAGAACCGCAGCACACTTCAGAATGAGCAGAATCTGACAAAACGGGGTATCGCACCAAAGACCTGAATTACCACAAAGATCCGTGTGCACTTTGGAAGGTGCAACTCTCGGCTTGCTAAAGAAATGCACATGTAGCATCTGACTCATGCCACATATGTAAAGGAAATATGGAATGAAAAATGGTGTTTAGTGTCTCAAACATAGTCAGGCCCATAAGTAGTTGGACAGTGACACAATTTTTGAACACAACCACAACTGAAATAAAACAAGACGTGCTTATAGGGTAGAATATTAGCTTTAATTCAAAGAACTACAGACATGTTGGTACGCAATCTCGCCATTTTCAGAGCCCATAAGTAAACAGATCTAACATAATTCTTAGTGTACCATATTTTCCAGAGTTTAAGTCACACCAGAGTATACGCCCCACCTGCTTTCTGTATTATCAACTCTTTAACTTGGGATTCTTGTGCATTGTTGTAGTGTACTTTTTATTACTGCCATTTGTTATTTTGCTATTAGAGTTTACTTCTAGTGTTTTGATTCCTGGGAAAACCCTGTATACACACTTATTATTATCATTAAAATTAATATTATTAGTATTATTAGTGGTAGCAGAAGTAGTAGTAACAGTAGTAGTATCTGTATAAGTCACACCAAATTAGTAAAAAAGAAAAAAAGTGACTGATACTCCAGAAAATATGGTAAGGATTAAATCATTACTTTTACATTCACTTTTTGAGGATAGATGCATGATCATTTCCAAGTCACAAAAAAGCCGAACAGGAACACCACTTGACAAAAGTCAGGAAAAATATGATTTATTTGGAGCTCAGTAGACTCACAACCAGATGTCCTCAAGCAGACCTGGTGCTCCAAATATCAGGATTATTCTTTCTGTGTTTTGTGTGAAAACTGTTCACCAAGGTGCGTTGAGCATGCAGTGGACCTCCCTGAAAATTTTGAACACGTACAAAACCATCACAGGTTTACTTGACCTCTTAAAAAGAAGACCTGAAAGTACAGCTATAATTTGCCAGAAGGTGCATTTGAGATGCAAGGCTAGATTTGATGTTTTGGTGAATGAAAGTCCTCCTCTGTACCAACCACTTCATCATGAAGCTATATAACTGGTGATACAAATACAAAACATGCACTGTGCACAATTTCTCCAATCACAACAGAAGCCCGTAATCTCTTCTGGGTTGTCTGGGTGTCTTGGTGTCTTTCCTCACTCTTCTCCTTCTTGCACAGTCACTCAGTTTTTGAGAACTGTCTACTCCACATAGATTTACCATAGAGTGCCAATACTGTTTGTATTTCTTCGTAACTAATGTAAATAAAGTGCAAGACATATTCAGTGACTTGGAGATGTTCATGTATCCATCTCCTGACTTGTCTGAAGAAAACTGGCAATCAAACTGATTATTGACAGGTATTATACCAAATCGTTCCATTACATATGCAACCCATCATGTTGGCTTTTATATTTTTAATTAATTTATATCAAGGTGTCGAGATTTGCTTTGAGTTTGAGTTTAAGGAAGATAATTTTAGAAATTTTAATGTTGAGAAGTCTGATTTATAAACAAATTAAACAAACTAAACAAATTAAAATACATGAAATAGCAAGGGGCCAAATATTTTTTTTAAGGCACTGTTTTTTTTAAGAATTTGAAGGAGTTCTCCTTTGAGTAACTGCAGGATGATTGGATGCAGACCTTCACCTACGTGATTTATTCCTCATTTCATCGGTGCCAAATCTCCCACATTTATCAACAGATTTCCCCCACCATTGTTTAACCTGAGAAAACATCTGCACTTGCTATCAGGTAGATGTCTTGTAGATGTCTTGCCGAGTTAAATTTCTGCCGAGATGAAAGTTTTTGCCTCTGTGGCCAAGACATTGTAACTTTTTTTTTCCTTCCCTAAACCAATTTCCCACCACAATCAACTGGCGAGAGCTGTTGAAGTTGATGGATTGTGCCTGTAATGCCCTGCCCCGGGGCTGTTACAGTTAGCGATACGTTGAACCTTAATGGTTGAGCTCTTTATGTGCACGTGTGCATCGGAGAGGAACGTGTGCAGGAGAACGGGAGAAAAAGACGTTAATTGAAATTCCTTCAGCCATGTCTGGCACAGCTCTGGTGTCTGAGTGGTACATGTACACGTGATAAAAGTAGGCTTTGCCATGTGGTAACCATGTGCAGGACTGGACTCTGCACTCAGACTTGTATGTGTATGTGCGTATACGTGCTCTGAGCAAGAGGGGTTTGTGCAGAGCCGCGAACAGA
This sequence comes from Thalassophryne amazonica, assembly GCF_902500255.1. Taxonomy (NCBI): domain Eukaryota; kingdom Metazoa; phylum Chordata; class Actinopteri; order Batrachoidiformes; family Batrachoididae; genus Thalassophryne; species Thalassophryne amazonica. The sequence continues at coordinate 34,690,847 of NC_047119.1, forward strand.
TGCGTACAAACCTGCCACATGTGCATGAAGGTGTTCGAGCGATAAAGAGTCATTTATGAATATGACAGAATGTTCCCACATGCACGTGTTCAACATGCACAGACACGGTCGGGCATACAAGGTGGATTAAAGCCGCAGCAAGTCAGATTTTTTTATACGTCCGCTCATTTTTTGGATCATCTAAGGAATCTCTGCAAGTAAATGCAGGAGTAATGAACCAGAAGTAAAACCAAAACACTGCACCCTGGAAAATAAAGATGTGCGTTACAAAACATCAGCAGCTGATTTTCAGCACTGTTCAGTTCAGTTCACCCATAAATAAGAATGATGACCTTAAAATATTGTTGACAGTAGATATGTTCTCCAGTAGAGGTGACTACATCCCAGATGGTGGAGCAGGTTTACAGCTAACCAAAGGGTCAACAGGTTTGATCCCTAATTACTGCTCAACAATTCAACCCAAAAGTTCTCATCCTTGATCCTAGACAGATAGATAGAATGAATGGTAAATGGACTGCATTTATATAGCACTTTTCCGTCTACATCAGATGCTCAAAGCACTTTACAATGATGCCTCACATTCACTGATTCACACAAACACTCACAGACCAATGTCAGGGTGCTGGCACACTCACTAGACACCAGGAGCAACCTGGAGATTATGGACCTTGCTCAAGGGCCCTTAGTGATTTTCCATTCAAGCTGGGGTTTGAACCGAGGATCCTCTGGTCTCAAGCCCAACGCTTAACCACTAGACCATCACCTCCAGGGATTAATAGATAGATAGATAGATAGATAGATAGATAGATAGATAGATAGATAGATAGATAGATAGATAGATAGATAGATAGATAGATAGATAGATAGATAGATAGATAGATAGATAGATAGATAGAATACCAGAAAAAGGCCAATAAAGTTGAGTAATGCTCCCTTGATATATTGAACCCACAACCCTTCAGTTTGTGGGTTCTTTCCCCAACTATACTGATTGTTCATGTGTTCTTGAGCAAGACACTCAACTGCTCAACCAATGGACACTTTTGCCCACCTAACCCCGCATAAATATGGGACAGAGATGTACAAAAAGAAAACTGGACAAAATACTTAAGCACCCTTGTGTTTCTTTATAGTTTTGTGTTATTTTTCCATCATTAGTGTCTAGAAAAAAACAACTAAATGTCAAACTTCCAAATGGAAGAAAAGACCTTTTCACATAAATAAAAACCTGATTTCTTTGTTGGTTTATAGCGTAATGCATAATTTAACAAAGACAATAAACCGGGATAATGAATGAATTGTGGTGTTCTTGTAAAACAACATGATGCATCACCCAAAATAGTTTGGTTTTAAAGGTAAAGACTAGTTGTGAGATATTTGTCTTTATTGCTTTGATATTTAGAAGCTTTTTGATGTTTTTACAGCATCTTTGCTTTGTGAAAATTTTTAAAGGTTTTTGCACTGGACTGTATTTTTGCACGCTCCTTTAGTCAAACTCAAAAACCCTTTAGTCCTAGAGAGCTACAGTGTGATTTAACCAAATTGTATGAATGTGAGTCTGACAGGCTCGGACAAAATATCCCGTGCACTCACTGAACCTTTGTGGGAAAAAGTAAAGTTTAAAACAATGTTCTTCCACCTGCCAAATACACAATCAGACAAGAAGCAGGATTCACATGGTTACAATCGTACCTCCTATTTAACACCGACCGCCGTTAAACATGCAGAACAACAGCGCCAACACCACCACGTAGTTGTCCTACTCCCCGTGGGTTCGGTAATTATTTAGGGAAAAAGTTACACTGAACAACCCTTAATGAGTTCCAGTGGATCACCTCTATCTGTCTTTTGTTTTCCTCCACTCTTCCTTGCCATTCTCTTCATTTTCAAAGCCTCCGTACACTGGGAAACCTGCCTGCCTTCACATGGTGGTGGTGAAAGAGCACGTTGCTCTTGTTTGTTCTGTTGCCCAGTTGTGATCAGCATTGTTGCCCAGAGAGGTAAAACAGAAATTTATACTCTCCACAGACAGCTTGTGCGTTTTTTGGCTCAGTGTTTATTGAAATGGATATTTTAAAAAATACCTGACACATAAATTATACTTTCTTTTTGTTGATACTTTTGAAATACTCTCTGTCACAGACCATCTAAAATGAAACAAATGAATTACAGTGCTAAAGTACGACTGTTTTGCTGCAGGTGACTTACTGTATGGATCGTCCTCACTTTTGGTGCCGTTAACTTTCCCTTTTTTGTCGATACGCAAGAAGAATTTCTGGTAGGAGAACAGTTTCCTTCTGCGCACGTCTCCTTGTAGATGGTTGTAGCTGCTCCGCACGTGGCGCCCGACAACTGTTGCGGAAGATGACGACACGTTGGTCGCTCGTGGCAACCTTGCAGAGGATGCATGCAGCAACGCGGGTAAGGAGGAGGGTTTTGGGCGCAGGACAAAGAGGTTCGGAGGGGTCCCTCCACTGGATGCATTCTTTTCAGAGTCTATTGGCAATAATGCGGAGAGAGGCGAGGCTGAGGACGGCACTGGTACGAGCAGGAGCAACAGGAGCAGGAAGGTGAAAGAGAGCCGGAGTGAAGGAGATCTGCAGCAGGGGCAGGAGGAGGACCAGGCGACCGGTGCACCTTGTGTCACTGTCCATCTACACATGGTAGTGGAGCTGAGGGAGCTGTGGAGATGCTCAGGGGCTGGGGCATGCTGAGCTGGGTGCAGAGAGAGAGAGCAAGAGTGGGAGAAACCCCCCCTGGACTGAACCTCCTCCGCCTGGGGACCCACAACCTCACTGGGACTGTAGGTGGTAAATACCCATCAAAGTTGTTCTGGTGCTTGGCTCTAAACTGTCACTGAGGCTGTTAAGTGATCACAGAGAGTCGGCACTGATGACTGGATTTGTGTGGCTGCCGGTTGTCAGTTGGCGGCGGCGTTGGTCAAACCTACGCCGCTGCGGCCGTCTCTGCTGTAGTCCCCCAGTGCTGTTTATCCCTCAGCGGAGCCACAGGAATGTGTCAACATCCATAACTCAGATCACAGTGCCACAGGAACAACTGGGGGCTCACCTCAAAGACCTCTCACCGCCACCTCCTCCCACTCCTCCAAAGACGGCCTCTCTTTGCGCCGATGCCCAGCCGATGCCTTTCCAAAGTTAACACATGGCCTCAACCGTCTCGTCCAAGTCCGGCATTGGGGAGAATATCTGCTCATTCACATGCACTTCTAAAATTTACTCCAGACACACGTGCCAAAACAGTTTGTCTTCTGCACAGCCCAGAGAGGTGGGTAGCTGTTCAGGCGGAGAAGCTGGAAGTAAAAGATGCCAAACTACAAAATGAATAAATAAAAAGTAAAAAAAAAAAGGGTTTCTGCTACTTCTCAGAAAACATCCAGAGGACTCCAGAAAAGGAGTGGCACAGTCCGTTCTTTCTGTTTAGTTTTGTCGGCAGGGGTTTGAAGTTTCTTGAGTGGATAGCACTCGTCTTTCTCCTCCTCCTCCTCTTCGTCTATCAGCTCCCTGGTTCTCCTCCGTCCTTGCCTCTCGGAGTCTGAGTGCCGGAGCAGCGTGTTGCCGCTCCTCTTTCCTACCGTGTGTGACTCCCTCTCCCGTGGCCACCTCCTTCTTTTCTTTGCCCCCTACCCCCTGCCTCCACCGCCCCCCCTCCCCGCCCGCCCCCGCTGGTTATCTGGAGTTTCTCTGAGGTGACTGAATCTTGTCTGTCCTTTCACCTTATTCATCTGCTACAAGCTCCCCAGATGTCATCTCTTAGTTTAATTGCACGTTTGTGGAAAAACACTTTGATGAGCTGTGTGCAATTGCACGTGTGCACATGTACACGCGTGTGCATGGAGGAGCATGGAGGAGGTAGTGGGGTAGTGGTGGTGGGATGGAGGGGGTGTGGAGGGGTGTGGAGGTGTCTGTCCCACCCCGTTTTCATTGTCTCCTCCCCATTCAAAAACCAAACCCCACCAGTTCAGTGAAGCAAGCCCAAAATAAGGACCTGCTCCACTGTCTCTTTTTGTCCCTTTTCACCATTTTTGACCAGTTTCATATGAAGTGTATGTGAGAATTTCTCACTCATCAACATTTGTGAGGTCCAACTCCTGCAGTTGACACTAAGAATCAAGATTATAACATCACATTTGGTGATAAAGTGCAGAAATCTCCTCGTTTTGCCCCCCGTGTGTTGAAAGATGCTGCTCAGGGATGATGTTTAGTTTGTCTAAAACCCTCTGAATTCTGTGGCCTGACATGGCTCATGGTTGGCGAGACTGTTTCCTTCCAGCTTTCAGCCAAGCTGCCCTCAGCTGTTTTCCGATATGATCTTGATCAAGCGTCTCTGTGTTTCTCTGTGAGATGCTGCGTTTTGCCTTTCAAAGAATTTAAGTCCACTGTCTGGTTTGGGTATTGTTTAATTTCCTTTTTGCATTGTCAGGCAGCAACCCACATATCCGCTGCTCTCTCTGTCTCTTCTTCTTTCAGTTGTCACCACTTCGGAGCACTTATTACTGGAACTACTGAATCCTGTCCAAGGTATGTAGCCAACAGATCTGAGTTATCGAGTTCTACTACATTTCGATGCAGCATCGGGCCCATCATGCATGAGTATGTCAAGACATTCAAACAATTCCTTTTTGGGATGTAGCAGTGGCATTTCAGGAAAATGTAACACATATCCAGGTGAGAGAGAGAGAGAGAAAGAGAGAGAGAGAGAGAGACATGCACTCTATTACTATCTGAGATTGTACAGATGTACAAGATAAAGACTACAACACAAAGTAAAAGTGAAGTGTGCATACTTTGTTTTGTCTTATGAAGCTTTTTCAATGAAATTGGTCATTGTACAAATGTACGACTTCTCCTGCTGCCTTGTTCAAAACCAGAGGAGCAATAGAGCCAGTGCACAAGTCGCACTCAATCCACTCGTGAATATTGTGGCTGCTCTGTGATTGGCCTCTTCTACATGTGATTTAGCAAATTAGGCTCCATCCATGCTCAGGGCAAACTCTGATTTCAGCAAATGATTACATACCTGCGAACCTTCAACAGACAACAAAAAGTCAAGTCAGGTGAATTTATTCATTGGGGCCATCAGAGAGTGTAACATCTGTGCATTACATGTCCTTTGTGATTCACTGAAACAGTAATATATGGTTTTGTGACAGTTGATCGAAATTTGAACCACTTTATACTTGAATAACACACAACCCTTCCACCGTGTTTAGTCCATATTGGCTGCACACAGAAGAAGAATACAGTTGTATGCAAAAGTTTGGGCATCCCTGATAATTTTCATGATTTTCCTTTATAAATCATTGGTTGATTGGATCAGAAATTTCAGTTAAATATATCATATAGCAGACAAAAACACTGATATTTCAGAAGCGAAATGAAGTTTCTAGTATTTTTAGAGTGCAAGTGCAATAACTATTTAAACAAAATTGGGCAGGTGCATAAATTTGGGCACCCTTGTCATTTTATTGATTTGAATACATTTAGCACTAATTATTGGAACACAAAATTGGTTTGGTAAGCTCGTTGACCCTTGACCTCCTTACACAGGTGAATCCAATCATGAGAAAGGGTATTTAAGGTGGCCATTTGCAAATGTTTCCCCTCTTTGCATTTCTTCTAATGAGTGGCAACGTGGGAGCCTCTAAACAACTCTCAAATGAACTGAAAACAAAGATTGTTCAACATCATGGTTTTGGGGAAGGATACAAAAAGCTATCTCAGAGATTTCAGCTGTCAGTGTCCACTGTGAGGAACATGGCGAGGAAATGGAAGACCACAGGCACAGTACTAGTTAAGGCCCGACGTGGCAGGCCAAGAAAAATCTCAGAAAAGCTGAAGCGAACGATGGTGAGAACAGTCATAGTCAACCCACAGACCTACTCCAAAGACCTACAACATGATGTGGCTGCAGATACTGTCTCTGCACATCGTTCAACTATGCAGCACACTTTGCACAAAGAAATGCTGTATGATGCTGTAATGCAGAGGAAGCCTTTTCTGCGTACACACCACAGAGTCGCTTGAGGTATGCTAAAGCACATTTGGACAAGCCAGCTTCATTTTGGAATAAGGTTCTGTGGACTGATGAAACTAAAACTGAGTTATTTGGATGTAACAAGGGGCAGTATGCATGGCTGAAAAAGAAAACAGCATTCCAAGAAAAACACTGCTACCTACAGTAAAATTTGGAGGTGGTTCCATCATGCTGTGTGTCTGTGTGGCCAGTGCAGGTACTGAGAATCTTGTTAAAGTTGAGGGTCACATGGTCAGTATCAGACGCAGAACTGTCGAGACACACAATCGAGAACACTGATACACTGTCGAGAACACATCAGCAGATTCTTGAGAGCAATGTTCATGAATCAGTGACAAAGTTGAAGTTCCGCCTGGGCAGGATCTTTCAACAAGACAACGACCCTAAACACTGCTCAAAATCTACTAAGGCATTCATGCAGAGGAACAAGTACAACATTCTGGAATGGCCATCTCAGTCCCCAGACCTGAATAGTATTGAAAATCCGTGGTGTGATTTTAAGCGGGCTGTCCATGCTCGGAAACCAACAAACCTGAGATGTTTAGTAAAGAAGAATGGTCCAAAATACCTTCAACCAGAATCCAGACTCTCATTGGAAGCTACAGGAAGTGTTTACAGGCTGTTATTTCTGCAAAAGGAGGATCTACTGAATATTGATGTATTTTTTTTTCTGTTGGGGTGCCCAAATTTATGCACCTGCCTAATTTTGTTTAAAGAATTATTGCGCACTTTCTGTAAATCATATGAACTTCATTTTACTTCTCAAATATCACTGTGTTTGTCTGCTATATGATATATGTAACTGAAATTGCTGATTCAAACAACCAATGATTTATAAAGGAAAATCATGGAAATCGTCAGGGGTGCAGTGCAGGGCTGGCCTGTCGACAGAAATGACATGTCGTCAGAACACCTGTCAGGGTGCGGAGTAATATATCCAAATATGAAACGGTTGAATATTTTGCCACCATTACCCCGATATTATACAGTCTGAAATCTCACACGATTAACCAATCAGATTTGTGGAAAAAAATGTAATTGGATTGAAAGTTGCCGTCTCATGTTTAGCGTTCCTGTTGGGCCTCGGGTTGCACAAGGTCCCCACCATATTTCACCTCAACAGGTAGACCCCTACTTGATCTGCTACTCAGGTGTCATGATGTGGATGAGGGGTTGGATTTTGACATCCACCCCTCCACGCACTGCAACAGTGAAAAATAAAATACTAAAATGGTAAGAAAAGAAGAGCCAAGAACATGGATATAAAACACATAAATCCTGACAATAAAATAAAATAAGACAGACACACAATAAAAGGATGAACAAATCTCAACTCGGCCTCCTTTTAAAAGTCAGAGTGTAGAAATAAATCTTCAACAAAAACTTAAAAGTAGCTGAAGTCAAGCTAGTTCTAATGTAAAGGGGAAAGCTGTTGTGAATTTTTATAGCAGCCATGACAAAAGTGCGGTTACCCTTGAAAGTAAAATCTCAGAACCATGAAAACCATTTGTTCAGATGACCTAAGTGACCTGCTGGCAATTTGGGGATGCACGGCATGCTGACAATCTATTCAAGGGCTTAAAAACGCACCTTTTAGCCAGTTCTTAAAATAAGGCAGAAAGGTACTGTCAGTATACATCAGTGTGTTGTAAAAATGAAACCTCTGTGGAAAAAAAAAAAAAAAAAAGCAAAATGCATGACTCTGTGGAGTGGATTTTATACAAACCATACTCGAATTGAAGTTGTGGAAGTGATTTTAAGCGAGGCCCACCACAAGGTGTGGTTTGTCATTTTAAGTGACAGGATGTGGAAACCATCTGTTATTTGTTCCTGCTTTATCGCCTTGGGGCAACTGTTTGTTGTGATTTGGTGCTATATAAAAAAATTGATTGATTGATTGATTGATCCTCTTATTGAGGGCCACAGGTGGCTGGACCCAATCCCAGGAAAGGTGGAGTGCACCCTGGACAGGTCATTGGACCATCACAGGTTTAAAACACTGACACATTCCATTAACCTGTATGTCTTTAGTCTGTGTCCAAAAGCTGAATTATGCAGGAGATCCACCACAGACACGGCAAGAACATACAAATCCACACAAAAAGAACCCGGTGTGGGCTTGATCAGACAAAAGTCACAAAGTGCATTACAAGGAATAAATACAAAGAAACTTAAAGGCACAGTGTATGAGAGGTAGGAGACATGTGGCTTTAAACAATGTGATTCAATAATCAAAAACAAATTATCCAAAGTCTCACATTTGGAGTCTTTAGACTGTGAATTGTTGACACACTTAGAATTGGACGTAGAATTCAGTTTTTGATCAGATAAGCTTAAGTATTACAGACTTTTTTCTCCAATTCTTCAAATAAATAAAAATCAAATGTAAACCACTGATTGATTCTCAGTTCAACTCAGCTAATACTGATGAAATGTGCACTAATTTCAGTTTTATTTGCATCCTTTGAGTGGATTCTGTTTTCTATGTTTTTTATTTCTTCAGACATTAATTTTTTTATATTCAAACATGTTTAAAACTATTTAATTCATGCATGCCAGAAATAAAGTCACAGTGTGAATACAGGATTTTCGGCGGGGGGGGCACAAATCTGATATCTGTGCACTTTATTAAATCATTATTGACTGAGTGAATCTGAGATGTAATTAGTGGACTACATTTGAAAACGTATTGAGTACTTCTGGAAAATGTCTGCCTGAATTATTTAAACCATGCTGATCAAGAACTAAACAGAGCCCACCTTAAGAAAAACTCAAATGAAGTGCATCAATAATTCTCAGTGTAAAAACTCTGAATGTTCATAAATATAAGTTTTGGACATTTTAGAAGTGATTATTAGATTACATTGTTTTAAAGCACTTTGCCTTAATGATCATTCTTATTCTGCTAGTTTCCGCTTTATGTGCATTTCTGTGAGGTGCTGTGGGAACACACATAACACACACACACACCAATTTGTGTTTCAAAACACACAAAACAATAATTAGACAAAGGATCTTCTATACATCATGTGACGTGTAATAGCAGAAAACAATTTTTCGTTGCATTGTATCTTCTGAAAATTGACCTTATGCAAGTATATATATATATATATATATATATATACACGTGTGTGTGTGTGTGTGTGTTTGTGTGTGTGTGTGTTTGAATTTTTTCCAAAATACAGGGATTTCCATTTAACGTACTTTCAATGTGTTATTTCAGATTACACGATTTGGGTGGTAATGGAAACCCACATTCCTATAAGCACGCACTACATCTCTTCACAACTGGAGTTAAACAATTATTTCTTAAACATTTATATTAGCCTTTAGGTGATATTTGACTAATATACTTTAAACTGATTTTCACGGACCTGCCTGCAAATGACCCGAACATCATAAAAAATACTTCTTAGATTTGTAACAGCAGGTGACCGCAGGCATCTGCTAATTTCATATCAGCTCACGCATCACTGATGTCAGCACCTGCCAGCACATTTCAGCACCACGGACAGCACTGAGCCCTGAACATACTGTATATAAATGAAGCCAAACCTTAGACTTTGTAAACATCTCTTTGTGTCTTATGAAACTACTTTGTAGTATTGTGTTGAACACCATCATCAGAGAAGACATGATGGTGAAGATGTCACATGAAAGTGTTCAACAAACATTTGTGAAGTCATGCAGAATGACAAAACTGTATCTGTGCACTTATCTGTGTATTTCAAATGGCCCATAGACCTTACAGGCCTGTAGACTTAACAAAACAAAATATATTAAGTTTGAATATTAAATGGATTTATAACACTGAATATATGAGAATGCAACTGCTGTTATGTCTGACATCAGCAGCATGTTAATTTGCTTGATTTGATGTACAATGCATAATCATTTGTTACATAGTTTAACATAAAACCCATCATGAATTGTATCACTGGAAAGAATATTTACACCTCATTAATTTGGCATATCATGCACCATGACTGCTGGAATAGGACTCACACACCCCACTCCCCATGACCCTTAACTGGAGTAAGTGGGTATAGAAAATGAATGGATGGATGGATGGATAATTTGGCATATCATGTTTAACAATATTTTGAATTGCATTCACATCACAGAATTTTCCATAAAAGTTTAAATTGTATAGATTTTTTTACCCGAGGCCATCCTATATGGCCATCAGGTATGGCGAAGGTTTTTTGTCTGTCTGTCTGTGCTCAGCATAAGTCCAGTCCTATTTCTGCCACAGTCTTCAAATTGACAGGGAAGATTCTTGGGACACAGACCTTGGACAAGTTCAAATATGGCTAACCTTAACCTATTTTAAGAGGTATTTTAAGAGGTTAAAAAGTCACATTCTGTACCTAATTTTATGGTATGATCTTATGGACCTTAGTGTGGTGACATCACTTCCTGGTGTTATTAGCTGCTAACTTTACTTCATTTTTGGCTAGAAATAACACCTTTCTCATATATTATGAAAAAGCTAGTGAGAAATAAACACTGTTTTGTAACTTATTAACACCTTTGGAAGGATTTACAAAGCATTTAGATGATGTTAGCGTGGTGATGTCGCTTCCTTGTTTTGCTAGCTGCTAACTTCATTTCATTTTTGGCTAGAAATGACACCTTTCTCATATATTATGTAAAAGCTAGTGAGAAATAAACACTTACATAAATGTTGTTTTTGGAACCTAATAACACCTCTGAACTAAATTACAAGACAATGCGTGAATGTTAGTGTGCACGCTAACGTCCGGGAATTTATGGAGTTAAATTTCTCTCGCTAATAGCTGCAAATGCACAGAGGGTGATCTATAAATATTCCTTGATTTGCACAACTTCCACTCTTGTGGAAGTTGTGCAAATATGCGGGGACACACAAGGCCTCTTACAGATGATGTTAAAATGTAAATAGTGTTTTAATTGATTGATTGATAGAGGGGCTTTATTGAACTTATACAAACTGTACATAAGACAGTAGGATCACAACTGCAAATTATAAAGAACACAATGCTCATACAGCCAAGGGTATTTTAGCATTACATTATATTATAAATTGTAACTTATTGTGGTAAGTCATTGTCTGGCAATATACTGGTAATACCTTGTTCTGTTACAAGAAAACAAGACTAGAGCAAAAGTATTTCATAAAAACAATGATCCTCACAACATCGTACTTGTGTTGCAAACATGTTAATTGTACCAGTGTTTGCAAATCTGACAGGTTTTTACATTATGAAATGTTGCATGCAATAATATTCACACTAAAGTAAAACACTGAGAAATGGGAAAGGAAAAAATAGAAAACGTTTAAAAAAAGAAATGCAAAGGTGTCTCTGTCTTCATACAACAAAATAAAAATAGTTATAATATTTCATAAATGTCATGAGAGTTTTTTTGGCAGTACTGTGTTCTTTAATGTTTCAAGATATTGTTGAATGTAACACACCAAAATAATAATGAGCTATAAATGCCTTTTTCAATGTTATCCAACACTATAGGTTTATGTTAAAATGTGTCCAATATCTGATTAAGCAGTGGTACCACAAGTCATTTAACACATTACCAACATTTCAGTCATACAGTATAGGACCTTGACATTGGTGGACACAGCAACAATTGTGTCCTTATATTTTCAAAATTAAGGACATACCAAGGCATTTGGTATGGTATGGTAAAGGTATTATTTTGTTAAGATGGTGGGGGGCAGCCCACTGGTTGCCCACAATGTTTTAACTGCTGGTGTTGATCACAGAAGTTCATAGACTAAAATCAATATGCTGAATGTTTGAAAAACAGCAAAAGGAAGGTTCCCGCACAAAACAACATGTTTTCAGTCGGAAGATTCCAAAGCACATACCCAAAAATGCGATCTTGCAGATACTCCATGTCACTCATTCATGCGAGGTTTGCATGGCGCTGAGAACGTCCGATAATTACCAAAAAAACGCTCCATTTGTCATCTTAACAGTTGCTGATAATACCCGATTATCTTGCATCTGTTTACTGTGGCCAAGTGGGTGGGCAAGTCTTCTGGAAAATTGTGGCCGAATATTTCCATGCGCACTCTCCAGACATGACATTTAGACCAATAGCGTCCAAAAGCACGTCTTTACAATGTTAGAATTGTAACACAGGAATAAAACAAAAAGAGTAAAATCCAAAGCTGAAGAGGAAAAACTCTTCTGGTCAGCTGCAGTGTGGCTTGACTTTAAAGTAACAGGAACACAACACACACCCACACATTCACACACAAACACAATAACACACACAGTGCGTGTGTGACCTTGCTTTTAAAGCACAGAACGTTTCAAACTGTTTAATCATTGCTGTGCTGTAATAGTAAGCAGGAGTCACTATTGAACTAATTATCGGTTACTGATCAATTACTGACTGATCTCCTCATTGCCCTGCAGTCTTGTTGTGTGTACGAGTCCTAATGAGACTCAGATGTGGAAGTCAGTCGTCCATGAGAAGGAAAAAGTTTTTGTCACACTAGAAAACAATTTGTTGGATGCAGTGAAGCACTGCAGATTTGGGTTTGTTTTTTGTTTTCTATCTGTAGGGATTTCCCTTTCTGGAAGACTTTTTCACTCAAATGTTGTTTGCTGCACAGTAACACGAGTCAAACCTCAGTTACAGTGTTACGATCAGGTTAAAAATATCTGACATGATATTTTACAAAACATACATAAACATATAGAAATGTTTATATATAATGTTTATTCATTCATTCCACAGGATCTGTGGAATGAATGAATGATTTATTTGACACACAAATAAGGTTTTTTGTTTTGTTTTTTTGACACACAAAACTCATCAAAAAAAAAAAAAAAGATTTTACAGTAGCACGTGGCCAAAAGGGTGTATACAGAACAAAAAGCTTTTATATAACGACTAAGTGGATCCTTGCCATTTGATTGGTCCTTTGTATGTCACATGACATGGCTTATTTGTCCCATTTGTGTTGCATTGCATTTAGAGTGCAATTTGGTTCCATTTAAAGTGCAAATTTGGTTCCATACGTTTTGTACCATTGCACTCTGCACACACACACATACACACACACCTACATGCACACACAACTACATGCACAACGCATGCATGCAAGCACACACAAAAGAAATCCACTGTGCTGTCTGGAGGCTGTTAGCGGGAGGTTAGAATGAAAAGCTGGACTAATTTCTGACATGATTTTTTTTTTCGCTGCGCTGAGGATGTACACAGTCTTTTTTTTTTTGTAGTACACACGTGTACAAGTGCTGACCTGGTTGTATGAGCGCGCACGTGTGCGGGACAATGACACAAGCGAGATGACGATTTGATTGAGCTAACTGACAGTGTTAATTCTTGTAACACAGACACAATCCACTCCGCTGTAAACCATCTGGATGCATGAAGAGCTGTTCAGATGAAAAGCTGAAAAACTGGCATGATTTTTGGCTGGACTGAAGAACTACACAAAGCCTTTTTTTATGGAAGTCCGAAGTCAGTGCACTGCATCACCAGATTACGCGTCACAATTTGGACTTTAGCAGCAGTGGAATACCAAAATGTAAGTCCCTTTTCTGTTGTTAAAAATTAATAAAAATATCAAATAACAAGGATCTATTTTAGCCGTTATATAAAAAAATAATGAATGGTTTTACATTCTTTCAATGGAAGGAATACGTTGAATGGTATGTTCCAGCTTTCACCGAATTAAATATTCGTACCATTGAACTCATAAACACTCATTATTTGTATATTAATTAATGAACGGAATTTTCTCATCACAACAAAATAAATAATAGTGCAGAATGCACATATAACAGCTAATGTGAATATGTATGTAAAATGTTCTTTCATGATGATTAAAAGTTCCGATCTGGGGTCAGCACCCAGAGTAAATGGCGACAACGTTATCTTTTGCTGTAGATCAGCAAGATGAGCTGACACAGGTCTCCGCTGGGTCTGTTGGTCATGCCTTGGATAAGTCTTGATTGCTCATGCCTGGGAGGACAGAGCCATTAGGCACCAGCAGTTTGGTTCAGTCGTTGCATTCGTTTCATTGCGGTTGTGCTGGTGGCTTTGAACACATTACCGTCTTCAAACCACCTCTGCAGAAATGGTTGTGGCAGTTAAGCTTAATTACCCACACATTAAAGCACTTAAGGACAAAACGGAGCCTTTACGATAAGTTAACTTACAGATGCACCGCGGCCACGATCCTGAATATAGATTTCATCCTCATGAAGCAAAACACTATATGAGTTTTAAATAATTCACTGCCACATCATCCGGCTGGAATGCACTGCATGCACTTAGAATGGAAACACGGACGGATCAGTGTGTTAACTGCAGCAAAAAGAGAAACACGAGTAAACACCTCTTTTTCAAGAAGCCTCAGAAGATGTGCCAGACTCCTGCACAAAGATACATGACCTTCACATCACATAAACAAAAATGTTCTGAGTCTATGATTTAAAACAATCAAATGGGTGCTTTGGATTCAACTTTTTTAATGATTCACACACCACATATTTCTGATGCTCTCCTCATGCTATTTTTGTTTTCTCAAATATCAGTTTTCTAATCACGAATCTTTAAAGGGGCACTTCATTAATGTTCAATCACAAAATAACACCTGCAAAATTGTGTTTTCCAGCCCATGACATGAGGGACTTTAAGCACTGCTTTGGTGCTTAGACTTGATCTGTGCTTTTAAAAAAGTATATTAATTTAAAAAACCACACATGAGCAGTTTCTTTTATGTGAGAATTGTATCTCAAAGTGTTTTATATCAACATGTAATTGAAAAAATTGCAAAGAAAATGAAGAAAATCAAAATGTATTAAAAATGTTAGAAAGGAGAGAGAATTTTCAAAATATTCAAAAAAGATCTTAAGACTGTTGCTTAAACATAGTCAGTTATTTAAAGAGAATAACAAAAACTTAGACTCAGGTCTGGGAACATGCATCCTTGTGCACTGCCTCATCCTCCACACTATGGGACCACCCTGGGTCCTTGATTGCCACAACTTATAGGGAAAACTAGCCCACCTCCACCACTCAGTTTCCACACCAGGGTGACACTTGGGTGTCTCCTTGTTTTTTTTCCCACTCGCTGGAGTCCTCAAGACTGAGGCGCCTGCATGCTGGATGATGCAAAGTCAACCGATCCATGACCGCCATTACTGAGATAATACAATAAACACTTAAAGAATAAAAGTTAAAATTACAGAGTCGTTATCTTGCAAGCAGGCCTGAGAACTGGCTGGACGGCAACTACACAGGCAAACAACTAGTTCATGACCAACTCTTGAAAGTAACAATCAGTCTGACACAGACAGGTGAAGCCTGGGTGTCCTCTTTGCCTTCTCCAGCCACGGGAACCTCAACACTCAGGCATCTATGCACTCGATCCTGCACAGAGAAATATACCACTTGGCTAAAATGTCAAATGTCATCTTAGTCTCTCTTAGTAACTTTGATCCAAAGTCATGCCAATGTTACCCAAGAATCCGCCCAAGAGACCTAGATCCAAAGTCATCACCTTAGATCACTGGTTCGCAGTAAGATGCACAGTAAAATCACCAGTGTAAAACTAACACTGACAGTGCTAAATTAACACTACCAGCGTACATATGGTCCTACTCTGGCCAGAGTGGTACCATATGTTCACTGTCAGTGTTAATTTAACACTGGTGATTTTAGTGTGTAGGTAACACCAGAACCTCAAAGACTTGGATCTTCATTTTCCTGCAACACATCTGCCCGATGACCCCACATCTCCACAAGTGCTTCCCATGTGCCTCTCGATCTCAAAGGCAGAGGAACCAGAGACACATATGACACTGCCGAGATAAGTGAATGTCTCAACAAGTTCATCACTGTCACCACATACAGATACACTTCTGATGGCTGAGTCCACAAAGTCATTAAAAGCCTGGATCTTAGTCTTGATCCAAGACAATCACAAACCCAGGTAATCCAATTCTTCACTCCTCTTCTCAAGTGCTGCAATCAGGGTATCCTCTTATTCCACAAAGATCACAGCATACGTATAACATATAACAGATAGAAAGAAGATATTGTGTTGGAAACACCTTTTTTTGTACGTTGAAGTCTTTAAACCCTATCTTGATCTACAGCACATCATGCAACTGTGTTTGGGGTATGTCCAACTCCGCTTTCTTATTTAGAGGTCACATAATCTGAGAGAAAAGTAAGGCATAGGGTGCAAAGGGGTTGCATTTAGTCAGTTAATTACGGATGTGTTTTAACATGACATAAATACTAAATGAGATTTTAGAGCCATGGTGCACCAACAGCAGGCCACTGTTATTTAGACAGCCTATTCATGCAAGTTGATGGATCTGCTTCAGAGCAGAGTGCTGCCACCAAAGCTCCCTGAGGTGAAGCAGCAACGTGAAGCTTTGTATTTTTAGGTTTATTTTTATTTCATATAATGACTGAATTCAATTCAGTTTTGTTGTTTCTGCATCGTGAAGGTGGCTCTCAATATTGCACTGTGTACAACCCCAATTCCAGTGAATTTGGGACGTTCTGTAAAATGTAAATTAAAAACAGAATACAGTGATTTGCAAATCCTCTTCAACCTATATTAATTGAATACACCACAAAAACAAGATATTTAATGTTCAAACTGATACACGTTATTGTTTTTGTGCAAATATTTGCTCATACGTTTCAAAAAAGCTGGGACAGTGGTGTGTTTACCACTGTGTTACATCACCTTTCCTTCTAACAACACTCAATAAGCATTTGGGAAATGAGGACACTAACTGTTGAAGCTTTGTACTGTAGGTGGGATTCTTTCCCTTCCCTTCAGCTGCTCCCTTGTTTGCACTCGGGGTCACCACAGCAAATCCAAGGTGGATCTGCATGTTGAATTGGCACAGGTTTTACGCCAAATGCCTTTCCTGATGCAACTCCACTTCACATGG
This sequence comes from Thalassophryne amazonica, assembly GCF_902500255.1. Lineage (NCBI taxonomy): Eukaryota > Metazoa > Chordata > Actinopteri > Batrachoidiformes > Batrachoididae > Thalassophryne > Thalassophryne amazonica. Next base: position 34,707,859 of record NC_047119.1, read on the forward strand.
AGAAATGTGGCAGGGGTGGGATTTGAACCGGGAACCTTCTGCACTGAAACCAAGCGCATTAACCACTTATTCTTTCCCATTCTTGCTTAATGTACGACTTCAGTTGTTCAACAGTCCGGGGTCTCTGTTGTCATATTTTGCGCTTGATAATGCGCCACACATTTTCAATGGGCAACAGGTCTGGACTGCAGGCAGGCCAGTCTAGTACCCGCACTCTTTTACTATGAAGCCACGCTGCTGTAACACGTGCAGAATGTGGCTTGGCATTGTCTTGCTGAAATAAGCAGGGACGTCCCTGAAAAAGACATTGCTTGGATGGCAGGATGTGTTGCTCTAAAACCTGGATGTACCTTTCAGCATTGATGGTGCCATCACAGATGTGTAAGCTGCCCATGCCATGGGCACTAACACACCCCATACCATCACAGATGCTGCCTTTTGAACTTTGTGCTGGTAACAATCTAGATGGTCTTTTTCCTCTTTTGTCCGGAGGGCACAACGTCCATGATTTCCAAAAACCACTTGAAATGTGGACACATCAGACCACAGCACATTTTTCCATTTTGCATCAGTCCATTTCAAATGAGCTTGGGCCCAGAGAAGGCAGCGGCATTTCTGGATGTTGTTGATGTATGGCTTTCATTTTGCATGGTAGAGTTTTAACTTGCACTTGTAGATGTAGCGACGAACTGTGTTAACTGACAATAGTTTTCGGAAGTGTTCCTGAGCCCACATGGTAAGATCCTTTACACAATGATGTTGGTTTTTAATGTAGTGCCGCCTAAGGGATCGAAGGTCACGGGCATTCAATGCTGGCTTTCAGCCTTGCCGTTTACGTGTAAAAAGTTCTCCAGATTCTCTGAATCTTCTGATTATATTAAGACTGTAGATGATGGAATCCCTAAATTTCTTGCAATTGAACGTTGAGAAACATTGTTCGTAAACTGTTGGACTATTTTTTCACGCAGCTGTTCACAAAGTGGTGATCGTCGCCCCATCTTTGCTTGTGAATGGCTGAACCTTTTGGAGATGCTCCTTTTATACCCAATCATGACACTCACCTGTTTCCAATTAGGTGTTCTTTGAGCATTCATCAACTTTCCCAGTCTTTAGTTGCCCCGTCCCAACTTTTTTGAAACATGTTGCAGGCATCCATTTCAAAATGAGCAAATATTTGTACAAAAACAATAAAGTTTATCAGTTTGAACATTAAATATCTTGTCTTTGTGTTGTATTCAATTGAATATAGGCTGAAGAGGATTTTCATATCATTGTATTCTGTTTTGATTTACATTTTACACAATGTCCAAACTTCACTGTAATTGGGGTTGTAAACACAAATGAGAGCACCTACAATTTTAAGAGCACAGTCCTTGGATGTGAAAATGAGAACTGTATTACCTGAGTACCAGCAAAGATACTTGTCCTGGGGTTTGTGTTGCAGAGGGTCCATTTGCATTTTTTAAGTACAACTTTTCTCATTTATTTTGTCCTATAAAGCAAGAAGTAATCTGACTTTAATTGACGTGTAAATCACTTACATTGTGGTGAACACAATGTAGTTGGTGTTGTAAAATTACTATTACAACTATTGATGGTGCATCAATACAGTTGAGTGCAAGTGCACTCACCTCTTGAAAGTTGTTGACAAAATATCTCCTTTCCATCTGTTTTATGTTTAATGCTGTGATCTTTGTGGAATAAACAGTCCAATTTTCCACTGACTTGATTAGGAAGAAGTGTGTTGTATTTAAAATATTGGTTTACTGAAAATTATGATGTGACAATGGAGCTAATTACACTTTTGAAGGAAAGTGCTGCTGTACCAACGCTTCCATCTGTGAAACAGACAAAATCTGCTGACATCTGCCGTACAGATAAATCCACTGCACTGATACCATAATCAGCCATACAGTCAAACAAACACTCAGAAACATTCACTTCACAGAGGACATTGGAAGTCTGTGCAACAGGTGCTGATTTTACAAATTGCCCAAACTCGAAGAGTTTGTGTTTGTGTTTAGTTGGGTGTGGCTGATATACACTAAGATGCATTGGATGCATCTTAGCATGAAGAACAATTGTCAGTTTGTACTATATGTAGTACACATAGTGCAATTTTAGAAAAAACTATTGTTTTCGTTGAAAGCAGGCATTGGAGGTAGTTCAGGCATCTGCTGAGAAGTCTTCAGGGAGGTCTTACAGAGACATCCAAATTGGTGGAGGCCCCGGGGGAAGACCCAGGAATTTCTCGAGCGGTTACATTTCCAAGATGTCTTGGGAATGCCTCAGGATCCCCACAGGAAGAGTTAGGATAGAAAAGTGTGGGATGTTTGGTCTACTGTCACCATGACCCAAACCCAGATAAGTGGCAGAAAATGAATGACTTTTCAATTTCAATTTATTACATTTTATATACAGTTGTATGCAAAAGTTTGGGTACCCCTGATAATTTTCGTGATTTTCCTTTATAAATCATTGGTTGTCTGGATCAGAAATTTCAGTTAAATATATCATATAGCAGACGAACACTGATATATGAGAAGTGAAATGAAGTTTCTAGTATTTACAGAAAGTGTGCAATAATTATTTAAACAAAATTAGGCAGGTGCATAAATTTGGGCATCCTTGTCATTTTATTGATTTGAATACATTTAGCACTAATTAATGGAACACAAAACTATTTTGGTAAGCTCCCTGACCCTTGACCTCCTTAATTAAGGTGGCCATTTGCAAATGATTCCCCTCTTTGCATCTCTTCTAATGAGTGGCAACATGGGAGCCTCTAAACAACTCTCAAATGACCTGAAAACAAAGATTGTTCAACATCATGGTTTAGGGGAAGGATACAAAAAGCTATCTCAGAGATTTCAGCTGTCAGTTTCCACTGTGAGGAACATAGTGAGGAAATGGAAGACCGCAGGCACAGTACTACTTAACACCCGAAGTGGCAGGCCAAGAAAAATCTCAGATAAGCTGAAGCAAAGGATGGCAAAAACAGTCAGTCAACCCACAGACCTGCTCCAAAGACATACAGCATGATCTTGCTGCAGATAGTGTCTCTGTGCATCGTTCAACTATACACTGCACTTTGCACAAAGAGATACTGTATGATGCTGTAATGCAGAGGAAGCCTTTTCTGCGTACACACCACCAACAGAGTCGCTTGAGGTATGTTAAAGCACATTTGGACAAGCCAGCTTCATTTTGGAATAATGTGCTGTGGACTGATGAAACTAAAACTAAGTTATTTTGACATAACAAGGGGTGGTATGCATGGCTGAAAAAGAACACAGCATTCCAATAAAAACGCTTGCTACCTATAGTAAAATTTGGAGGTGTTTCCATCATGCTGTGGGGCTGTGTGGCCAGTGCAGGTACCTGGAATCTTGTTAAAGTTGAGGGTCACATGGATTCCAGTCAATATCAGCAGATTCTTGAGAACAATGTTCACGAATCAGTGACAAAGTTGAAGTTGCGCCGGGGCTGGATCATTCAACAAGACAACAACCCTAAACAGTGCTCAAAATCTTCAAAGGCATTCATACAGAGGAACAAGTACGAGGTCTGTTAGAAAAGTATCCCACCTTTTTATTTTTTTCAAAAACTTGATGGATTTGGATCACGTGTGCTTGCATGAGCCAACCTTGAACCTTCGTGCGCATGTGTGAATTTTTTCACGCCTGTCGATTGCCTCATTTGTTTGTAAGCAGCCTTTGTGTGAGGTGTGTTTCGTGCACTCGGCGTTTTTTCATTCCAAGGAAAAAGACGGAACAACTGGAGCAGCGCAACTGCATCAGATTTTGCCAGAAACTGGACGACATTCGGATTATTCAGATGGCTTTCGGTGATGATCCTATGAGCATCATACAGATTAAGGAGCGGTACAACCGGTTTAAAGACGTCTGCACAACGGTGGAGAGCGAGCCGCGATCCGGGCGGCCATCAACATGCTGAAATGACCAGATCATTTCCAAAGTGAACACTGTGGTGATGCGGGACCATCGTCTGACTATCCAAGAAATTGCGGAAGAGGTGGACATCAGCACTTTTTCGGCACATTCCACTGCGACAGAAGATTTGGCCATGAAAACGAGTGGCGGCGAAATTCGTGCCACTGCTGACGGAGCAAAAGCGCCTTCGTGTTGAAGCCTCACAGGACATGCTGGACTCCGAAAAATGATGCCCACCTCTTCCACCATTCGGAAGATTCAAATGCGTGGCTTTTCAGTCGTGTGACTATCCGAGAAATTGTCGAAGAGGTGGGCATGTCACAACATGTCCTGTGAGACTTCAACACAAAGGTGCTTTTGCTCCGCCGTCGGCAGCTTCGTGCCGAAACCATCAGCATGAATTTCGCCACCACTCCTTTTTATGGCAAATTCTTCTGTCACAGTGGAATGTGCCGAAAAAGTGCTGATGTCCACCTCTTCCGCAATTTCTCGGATAGTCACATGACGGTCCCGCATCACCACAGCGTTCACTTTGGCAATGATCTGGTCATTTCAGCATGTTGATGGCCGACCGGAGCATGGCTTGCTCTCCACCATTGTGCAGACGTCTTTAAACCAGTTGTACCTGTTGGGAAGGTGTCGTAGCACGGACCCACAACAGGGGGTGCAAATGAACGGACAATGAATAAGCCAAAAAGTAACAATTTAATGTTGTGACAACACACAACTAAATACACAAAATTTGCAAAGTCAATTAACACCAGGTGACGTGTGGGCAGGCTCGAAGATAGAAGACCCCCAACGAGAGAGAAGCCGCGTCCCACACGGCTTCCACCACCAACGGTCTGAAGAACACCGGAGCCGCCAAGTCCCGAGTCCCCAGGTGGCCTCTGTCTTCGGCTGTTGACCCTGGTACTGCTGGCAGAAAGCAAAGACAAGATGAATGAGTGTGAGTCCGCACACTCAGTAATCCACAGTCTGCACACAGTTAGGAGGGAGCACCTCCACCTCCAATCACACACTCGTGCAGCTCCTGTTTAATCCATTTATCTGGTTTGGGGTGTGAGGCGAAGCCGTCGCTGTCACACCAAATGCCAATCCCACAGATAATGACGAACACCACAGGATAACGGCTGCAAAAGAAGTTCAGGTTATCACTCAACGGTTTGATTCAGCAGAGAAATGACCTCTTCGGTAGTCGATTTCTCGGCGAGGAGGTGGAGTTGCAGTCCGGCCTTTATGGTGATGATGATGATGATGAACGAGTGACAGCTGGTGCAGAGGATGAATGACAGCTGTCGCTTCTTCTGGGTCTGGCGCCCTCTCGTGCTTGGAGCCCGCACTCCAAGCAGGGCGCCCTCTGGTGGTGGTGGGCCAGCAGTACCTCCTCTTCAGCAGCCCACATAACAGTACCGCTCCTTAAACTGTGTGATGCCCATAGGATCTTCACAGAAAGCCGTCTGAATAATCCGAATGGTTTCCACCTGGCTGTCGCCCAGTTTCTGGCAAAATTTGATGAGGTGCTGCTCCGTCTTTTTCCTTGGAATGAAAAAACGCCGAGCGCATGACACACACCTCACACAAAGGCTGCTTACAAGCAAATGATGTAATCGACAGGTGTGAAAAAATTCACGCATGCACACAAAGATTCAAGGTTGGCTCACGCAAGCACATGTGATTCAAATCCATCAGGTTTTTGAAAAAATAAAAAGGTCTGATACTTTTCTAACAGACCTCGTACAACATTCTGGAATGGCCATCTTAGTCCCCAGACCTGACTATTATTGAAAATCTGTGGTGTGATTTTGAGCGAGCTGTCCATGCTCGGAAACCATCAAACCTGAGATGTTTTGTAAAGAAGAATGCTCCAAAATACCATCAAAAAGAATCCAGACTCTCATTGGATTAGAAAGCGTTTAGAGGCTGTTATTTCTGCCAAAGGAGGATCTACTAAATATTGATGTATTTTTCTGTTGGGGTGCCTAAATTCATGCACATGCCTAATTTTGTTTCAAGAATTATTGCACACTTTCTGTAAATCCTATAAATATTCATTCATTTCACTTCTCAAATATCAGTGTTTGTCTGCTATATGATATATTTAACTGAAATTGCTGATCCAAACAACCAATGATTTATAAAGGAAAATCAAGGAAATCATCAGGGGTGCCCAAACTTTTACATACCACTGTATAATGAAGAAAAACTATTTTGTGTAGCATATCTTACTGATACGGGCAAAGTCCAGTGGAGGTGTGTTGATGCCCCTAAAATATTGATGTTGGGACCCAGGAGTGTTGGTTCCGGGTGAATAATGTAACAGGTGACTTAGTTTTGGTTTCAGAGAAAGCGAGCGGGACGATAAATTAATGATCATAAAGCTGTTTCCATCGAACTATCTGAAGAAATCAAGAAAATGAAGGACAACTGTGAGAATAATGAGCCATCAAGTTGCATTCACAGACTAAGACAGGTTTAGGTGTAAGTTTAGTGTTAATTGTAAAAAAATAATAATAATAAAACAGTAACATACAAGGGGTGATTGAGAAGTTTTGCGCCTGACCCATAAAAAGTACGGCATGCTTTTCCATCTTTTGGATTCTGAGAAATCAATTTCTCCTGAGAATGTGTGAAATTTTGGCTCATTGGGTTCAATGTTGCAGACACAATATTTCAGTGGTTAGTAGGGGAGTGTCAGATTGGAAAAATGGACTAAGATGGTGGCGTGCTGTAATTTGGTAATTCACGAAAAAGTGAATGTCTCCAAAGATCCATGAGGACATGGTAATGACAGGAGGGGAGGATACCCCGTCTTATGCAGCTAAACACTGCTCACCTGAATTCAAGAGGGGAAAGGGCAAATGTCAAAAATGGAGCAAGATCGGGGAGACCTAGAACTGCCACCTTGACTGATATGACCCAGAAGATATACCCATGATATGGCCCTCACGGATAGAAGCGTAGGGCCATATCGTGGCCATATTGGATAGAAGTCATTTCATCTTAACTACAGTCATTTCAACTAAACAAGACAAGTCTTGTGGCATTAACTCAATTGAAAGAACTAAGTTGAAATAACTTTTAAAAATCTATGCAAATTGTTACATCAATTTTTCTCGTTGAGACAGCAGTTCCTTTTTTAGAGTGTAGGATCTTAATAATTAGTTAAACAACTGCAAATTAAAAAGAACACAATGCTCATATACGGCCGAGGGTATTTAAGCATTGTGTTATATTTTTGATTGTTGTTGCAGCCAGTTATCTTCTTTGTACTTTCTTGTACTGTTTCCACAGATATCCTACTCCGATGGTTGTTGTGAGTATTGCATTTCATAAATTTTGGAAAGCATGTAAAAAGAATGCCTGAAACCTATGCAGGATACGCGGGATATCATTTGTGTTAATGTACTGTTAAAGCATATTAGTAATGTGCTACATCACATTAAACAGACTTTAATACTTTGTACCAAGTCTGAAGATCAGTTTAACCTTGCGCATCTGTCACACTGGAGACTTAAAAAACAGAAAGCACAGAAGAAGACAGTGTGAGCGGTGGGGTGGGGCGACAGGGACGTTCTCGGTGGGAGTTGGGGGAGGAGAGAGAGCGATGAGAGGGAGATAATTGCCTTTGATGAATCTTACAGGTTTCTTGTTTATATCACCAGGCGGTTGAAAGAGAAGAGGCCTGTGACCAATCAGTGGTCATCATTAAAGATGGCATGAATGCCAGAACCAATCAAATGCCGTTTCATTAGAAGGCGGGACCAGTGCAAGCCATATGAGTTGTGTGTGTGTAACAGTCAAAGTGACTGTGCTGACAGCGTAACTTGATTACGTTATTTCTTGTTTTTTTACATTACACACTTTTTAATACGAATAATTATGGTAGACGAAGGCACAAACCGGAAATGGCACAAAAAAACAATCCAGAAATGCCACAAAAAAATCTGCCCAGTGGGGAAAAGCCACAAAACCGGACAACAGTGTCGTAAAAAGCCATAAACCAATGGTAGACAAAGCCGCAAACAGGAAATGACATGGTGAGATGCTGAAGAGCTTTGCTTGTTCTTGTTTGCGACATATACATATTAATAATATGCCATTCATTATTAGATTTTTTTTTTTATGTATATATCTTTTATGTTAGTAGCAGGCTGTGCTCATCTTTACAAACAGAAAATAAAGAGCAGAAACGTAATTAGAACAGAACTCACCACGTGGCTAAAGTATTAAGGGAAATACAACCAATGACTACAGTGAAAGGCAGAGTGCAAAAATAAGTAAATAAAAAGCCAAGATAAACTAGAACTCACAAGTGGCAACAATAGAATTAACAGATAATACAACATATGCTAAAAACAAATCAAACATGATTCAACTAATGATTACATAATGAAAACGAACGCAGGCTGGACAAAAACTAGAACGGAACTGATGATGACCAAAATATAAAAGTAACACAATAGCAATAACAAAAATGGCAAAACAGACTACTGACTAAGTAGAAAATAAATAATGAACAGAAAACGAAACCAGAGACTATGGAATACAGATAATGCAAAAATGATTACACAACAGAGAATAAATGATAAACAGAGAAAGCAATCAAAACTAAAGGAACATAACCAGAGGATAAAACACTGAAGATCAAAGATAAACAGAAACCACAAAACTAATGGAACAAAACCAGAAAATAAGACACTGAAGATAACTGCTCTTATCCATGTAAGGTGATCTGGAAGCTGCTCAACTCGGGGAAAGTATAAATGAAAACATTTCATTACTGTAAAAAAATAGAATGTCATTTGTAAAGTACGTACATGTAATATGAATGAAAATAAATTTTGAAAATAAATTGAAAAATAACTTTAAGCTCTCGAGACCAGCACAGAAGACCTTGTTGGCCCTGATGGCCAACCTCTATAGTTTCACCATGAGACTAATATTTTTGCCATTGTATATTTTTTTTATTTTTCCTCTAAGGCGCATGCACCCTGAGATCTGACAGTGATGACAGGGAGATTCTAACAATCAATACGCACATTAAGTTTCGCTTATATCCAGATATATTGTTTGAATCCATGCAGTTTGTAGTGTGAAGGTTAATGAAGCTGAAACTGAATGATCCTGGTCTTTAAGTATTCTTTAAAATAAAAAACTAGAGCTCTTGTGAAATTCTATTGTACCTTCATTAATGATAATTGTTCACCAGGTAGAGATATTGCTCCAATTTAAGCATCTTGAGTACAGGCTGCTGTGGGACATGACAATGAGCCTGTTGCTTATAGTAGTAGATGCATATGTATTTTTCTTTGATGTTTTTTTAAGATCCACCTGTGGTTACATAAACAATGAGCACATTTAGCTTTTGCATTTCTGAGGGTCTCACATTTTTCTGTATACCGCAACACATGCAAACACCACAAACACACAGTTTGTGTGAGATGGGCATTAAAACATGATGACATTTTTTATTGAAGAATCATCATCTTAACAAACTGAAGGATATGAAATATATACCATATTATAGTCATTCATTATATTTTACAGGATACAGAGCCAAGGAAAAATCTCAAATTGTTCCCTCTGTAGGGGACATTTCAATGGATGGATGGCCATGATATGCAAGTTTGCTTCAGGAGGTAAATGGAGGCCAGGTGCGCGTGTGTGAGCAGAGTCTCAGGGGTTAATAGGACAAAATGCTCCCAGACGTTTAAACCGCAGAGACCATCTTGCAGTGTGGCACTATGTTTCCTTTTAAAGATAACTTTTTAGAATGCTCTTGACCTTGCTGTCCACACACAAACACAGACGCGCAGAAAACTGGACAGAGGTCAGAAGAGGGTGAAAGGGCAGAGGATAGAGTGAGACATGGGAAGTTCTTTCAGCTCCCGGTTAATGTTACTGAGGATTTTGTAACAGCCCACGCACATGTGTACGGTGTACCTGGAAAGTATTCACAGCACTTCACTTTTTCCACATTTTGTTACAGCCTTACTCCAAAATGGAGTAAATTCATTTTCCCCTCAAAATTCTATTCACAACACCCCATAATGGCAACATGAAAGTTTTGCAAATTTATTAAAAATAAAAAACTACGAAGTCGCGTGTCCATAAGTATTCACAGCTTTTGCTCAATACTTTGTTGATGCACCTTTGGCAGCAACTACAGTGTCAAGTCTTCTTGACTATGATGTCACAAGCTTGGTGCACCTATGTTTGGGCAGTGTTGCCCATTCCTTTTTGCAGCACCTCTCAAGCTCCATCAGGTTGGATGGGGAGCATCGGTGTACAGCCGTTTTTATACCTTGCCAGAGATGTTCAGTCAGATTCAGATCTTTGCTCTGGCTGGGCCACTGAAGGACATTCACAGAGTTGTCCTGAACCCACTCCTTTAATATCTTGGCTGTGTGCTTAGGGTCATTGTCCTGCTGAAAGATGAACCATCGCCCCAGTCTGAGGTCAAGAGCGCTATGGAGCAGGTTTTCATCCAGGATGTCTCTGTACATTGCTGCATTCATCTTTCCCTCAATCCTGACAAGTCTCCCAGTTCCTGCCACTGAAAAACATCCCCACAGCATGATGTAGGGGTGTAGGGGTCATGTAGGGATGGTGCCTGGTTTCCTTCAAACATCACAGACACCCTCTCTACTTTTAAGATTAGGCTTAAAACTTTCCTTTTTGCTAAAGCTTATAGTTAGGGCTGGATCAGGTGACCCTGAACCATCCCTTAGTTATGCTGCTATAGACGTAGACTGCTGGGGGGTTCCCATGATGCACTGTTTCTTTCTCTTTTTGCTCTGTATGCACCACTCTGTATTTAATCATTAGTGATCGATCTCTGCTCCCCTCCACAGCATGTCTTTTTCCTGGTTCTCTCCCTCAGCCCCAACCAGTCCCAGCAGAAGACTGCCCCTCCCTGAGCCTGGTTCTGCTGGAGGTTTCTTCCTGTTAAAAGGGAGTTTTTCCTTCCCACTGTAGCCAAGTGCTTGCTCACAGGGGGTCGTTTTGACCGTTGGGGTTTTACATAATTATTGTATGGCCTTGCCTTACAATATAAAGCACCTTGGGGCAACTGTTTGTTGTGATTTGGCGCTATATAAAAAAAATTGATTGATTGATTGATTGATCACTCCTGGCATTCACGCCAAAGAGTTCCTTCTTTGTCTCATCAGACCAGAGAATTTTGGTTCTCATGGTTTGAGAGTCCTTCAGGTGCCTTTTGGCAAACTGCAGGTGGGCTGCCATGTGCCTTTTACTAAGGAGTGGCTTCTGTCTGGCCACTCTACCATACAGGCCTGATTGGTGGATTGCTGCAGAGATGGTTGTCCTTCTGGAAGGTTCTCGTCTTTCCATAGAGGAATGCTGGAGTTCTGACAGAATGACCATCAGTTTCTTGGTCGCCTCCCTGACTAAGGGCCCTGTGAATATTTATGTACATGTGATTTCTTAGGTTTTTTAAAATAAATTATATACGAGGTCTTTTTATTTTTTTCAAAAACGATATGGATTTGAATCACGTGCGATTACATCAGCCAACCTTGAACCCTCATGCGCATGCGTGAGTTTTGTCACGCCTGACGGTTACGTCATTCGCCTGTAGCCAGGCTTTGAGTGAGGAGTGGTCCACCCCTCCTGTCGGAATCCCTTTGTCTGACAACTTCCTGAGAGACTGCCGCTTTGCTTTATCAAAATTTTTTCAGAACCTGTGAGGCAGATCGAAGTGGACACCATTCGAGAAATTCAGCTGGTTTTCGGTGAAAATTTTAACGGCTGATGAGAGATTATAGAGTGGTACTGTCGCTTTAAGGACTTCCCACGGAGCGGGACGTCGCACCGCACTCCGAGGCGCCGTCGTCAGCCTGTTTCGAGCTGAAAACCTCCAAATTTAAGCCTCTGTTGATCCAGGATGTCGTGAGAGAACAGAGAACTTTCAGAAGAGCTCGGGATCAGCAGTTTATCCGGACATTCCACTGTTAAAGGAGATTTTGTAATGAAAGACGTGCAGATGGATTGGTGTGTCGGCAGGCAGCCGGCGCAGCGCGCCGCCACAGGAAAAACACCTCCATGTTAATAACCATTTGTAAAAACCAGGCGGCTTTTGATGGCTTTCAGTAGAGTGAGTATCTGAGAAATTGTTTAACAGCTGGACATGTTCCAACTTGTCCTTAAGGCTTCCAACGGAGGCGGTTTTCCTGTGGCGGCGCGCCGCGCCGGCTGCCTGCCAACACACCATTCCGTCCGCACATCTTTCATTACAAAATCTCCTTTAACAGTGGAATGTCCGGATAAACTGCTGATCCCGAGCTCTTCTGAAACTTCTCTGTTCTCTCACGACGTCCTCGGTCAACAGAGGCTTAAATTTGGAGGTTTTCAGCTCGAAACAGGCTGACGACGGAGCCTCAGAGTGCTGCGCGACGTCCCGCTCTGTGGGAAGTCCTTAAAGCGACAGTACCACTCCATAATCTCTCATCAGCCGTTAAAATTTTCATCGAAAACCAGCTGAATTTCTCGAACGGTGTCCACTTCAATCTGCCTCACAGGTTCTGAAAAAATTTTGATAAAGCAAAGCGCCAGTCTCTCAGGAAGTTGTTAGACAAAGGAATTCCGACGAGAGGGCTGGACCACTCCTCACTCAAAGCCTGCCCGTTCCGCCACACAGATCTTCTCTAGATCAGCCAGGTTACTGGGCTGTCGCTGAGAAACACGGAATTTGAGCTCCCTCCAAAGATTTTTTTATTGGGTTTAGGTCTGGAGACTGGCTAGGCCACTCCAGAACCTTGATATGCTTCTTACGGAGCCACTCCTTGGTTATCCTGGCTGTGTGCTTCGGGTCATTGTCATGTTGGAAGACCCATCCACGACTCATCTTCAATGCTCTAACTGAGGGAAGGATGTTGTTCCCCAAAATCTCGCAATACATGACCCCGGTCATCCTCTCCTTAACACAGTGCAGTCATCCTGTCCCATGTGCAGAAAAACACCCTAAAGCATGATGCTTCCACACCAATGCTTCACAGTAGGGACGGTGTTTTTGGGATGGTACTCAGCATTCATCTTTCTCCAAACACGGCAAGTGGAATTAAGACCAAAAAGTTCTATTTTGGTCTCATCTGACCACATAACTTTCTCCCATGACTCCTCCAAATGGTCATGGGCAAACTTAAGACAGGCCTGGATGTGTGCTGATTCAAGCAGGGGAACCTTCCGTGCCATGCATGATTTTAACCCATGACGTCTTAGTGTATTACCCACAGTAAACTTGGAAACAGTGGTGCCAGCTCTCTTCAGGTCATTGACCAGCTCCTCCCATGAAGTTCTGGGCTGATTCCTCACCTTTCTTAGGATCATTGATACGCCACGAGGTGGGATCTTGCATGGAGCCCCAGTCCAAAGAATAATAAGTGGAGTGGAGGTGGACTTTTTAGGGGCAGACTAACAGGTCTTTGAGGGCCAGAATTTCTGCTGATTGGCAGGTGTTCAAATACTTATTTGCAGCAGTAATATACAAATAAATTATTAAAAAATCATACATTGTGATTCCCGGATTTTCTCACAGTGGACAATGGAGATGCACCTAAGATGAAAATTTCAGACCCCTCCATGATTTCTAAGTGGGAGAACTTGCAAAATCGCAGGGTGTTCAAATACTTATTTTCCTCACTGTGTGTATATATATATATATATATATATATATATATATATATATATATATATATATATATATATATATATATATATATATATATATATATATTTCACATATTGTGGTATTGTGTGTAAAATTTTGAGGGAAAAAAATTAATTTTATCAATTTTGGAATAAGGCATAAAATAAATGTGGAAAAAGTGAAGCGCTGTGAATACTTTCCGGATGCACTGTATGCACTCAACCTACCGGTGCTCTCGTTGATTACTTTGAACTTAGTTGGAACCAGACACCTGTCCTGTTCTGCATGCTGAGGTTGGATTTCGGGTGTTGGGTTTAAGTGGGGCATTAAGCACCCATTCACGTTCTGTAAACAGGTGACCATTGTGCCTATACCTATAGCTTCCATGTAAATATTAATTTGAGATTTTCCAAGGTGTTATATCTGTGCATCCACTTGTTCATACAATAGCTAATCAGCTAATCACATGATGGCAGCTCCTTGCATTAAATCCTCCAAACCTCCAAAGACTGTAGAGAAGATTCTGCTGTTTTGCTTATAATTAATGGTGACAAAATGTGATCAAAGAGAATGGATGTGGAATGACAAATAGTCATACAGCAATCTGTTATGTTTTCAGAAAAGTGAGAAACTGTTCTTGTAGGGAAATTGTCTTGTTAATGAGCCAGTGACCATAAGAATCAATCTCGATTGAAAAGAATCTCTGAGTTTGCAACACTTGTGGATGGAATAAAACATGGATAGGTTCCACCTCTGTCAACCAAGACCAGGTGGGGTCATGGCCTTACCAAAACTGGAGCTGATGATAGGTAAATACCTTGTCTGATGAAATTTGATGTATTGCAATGTGCAGTTGGTAGGGTTAGAAATAGTTAAAACCTGAATCAGTATTGTGTGCAGACTCCATTCTTGACACACTTCAGGCCCTGTAATCAGTGTTGCCACAGTTACTTTGAAAAGTTACTTTATTAGTTATTTTTTACAGTTACTTTATACAGTTACTTCATTAGCAGCTGCAGACAACTTGTCAGCAGCTGCTGCATGTAACTAGTAAAGTAACTAGCAATGTAAGTTGGTTATTTTTAAGACTGAGTACTCGGAAAAGTAACTATTAGTTACTTTGCTAATTAGATACTTTGCTGAGTACCCAATCTTAAGAGTAACCAAGTTAGATGACCAGTTACCTCATTAGTTGCATCAGTGGTGGGCACAGCTAACCAAAAAGTTACTTTGATAACAATTAATCCAATAACTGAAAAGTTAGCTTTTATAATTTAATTAATTAATTTAATAATTAATTTATTAATTTATATAGCGCCAAATCACGACAAAGTCACACCAAGGCGCTTCACATAATTGACAACAACACAAATTAATCTAAATTCAAAATTAAAAGCAAGAAAAGCACAGTTAAAAGATAAAACACAGTAGAATAAAAATAAATTACAAAGCAAACACAAACAGATAAAAAAATTAATGATAAGACAGTCTAAAAAAGTGGGTCTTAAGTCTTGATTTAAAAATCTCCACCGTGTCAGACTGCACGGTGGAGATGCATAAATTAACTTTTATGACGATAAACCGATAAACTGCTAAAAATGTATCTTTATTACAGATAACCGATAACTTTTAATATTGATTCAGACGTGGCCACATCAGATTACACTGGAGGCTTTTGATAAACCACTTTCACTTTTCGCTGCTGGGTAAATTCAAGGATCACAAACACATAACATCGCACAAAAAATGAATGAATAAAAAATACGAGGTCTGTCTAAAAAGTAACGGACCTTTTTATTTTTTTCAAAACCTATATGGATTTGAATCACGTGTGATTGCATCAGCCAAGCTTGAACCTTCGTGCGCGTGCGGGAGTTTTTTCACGACTGTCGGTTGCGTCATTCGCCTGTGGGCAGGCTTTGAGTGAGCACTGGTCCACCCCCCTCGTCGGATTTTTATTGTCAGTGAAATGGCTGAGAGGCTGCCGCTTTGCTTCATGAAATTTTTTTCAGAAACTGTTAGAGACAGCCAGTTGGAAACCATTCGAAAGATTCAGATGGCTTTCGGTGAAGATTCTGTCGGCGTCACACGGATTAAGGAGTGTTAAAACCTTTTTAAAGATGGCCCACAGCGGCAGAGGGCACGCAGCGCACCGAGCGGCCATCGACAGGCTGGAACGACCAGATCATTTCCAAACTGAATGCTGTGTTGATCCGGGACATTGTGTGACTACCACAGAAATGGCAAGAGAGCTGGACATAGCACTTTTGCGGCACATTCCACTGTTACAGGAGATTTTGTAATGAAAGATGTGCGGAGGATTTTGCGTGTCGGCACAGAGCCGCTCATGGCGCACAACAAAAAAAACACCTCCGTGTTGGAAACCATTTCGAAGATTCAGACGGCTTTCGATGGCTTTTCAGTCGAGTGAGTATCCGAGAAATTGTGTAACAGCTGGACATGCCACAACATGTCCTGTGAGACTTCCAACACGGAGGCGTGACATATAAATTCTTACCTGTTAGTTTCAGTGGGATTCATCTGAAGAGATAAAGTGTCCTTTTTTAATCCAAAACAGTGTCTAAACAGTGACAAAACATCCCTACACAGCTGCAATGTGAGAGCTCCTCTACCCCACTAAGTCTTGGCGATTAAATTATACCATCAGCCACAAAGAATTAAAGTAAAATAATGTTAAAATTAGTCCATTTTGTTTTTGTGTCGAGCTGACAACTGTAATGTCCAAAGTGAACCTGAACTACACTACCCACAATGCTCCCTGCGTCGACCGGCCAGTCACGTTTTGCGCTTAATGATGACATCATCAGCAAGTGACAGGCAGCCAGTCTTCTGCAAACACACAATAGACGGACTAAAATGTTTGATTTTAGGGTTTACAAACATTTTTGAGTGTTAAGCTTTGCTCTCTTTACCAGCAAAAAAAACCAAAAAATGTTCTCGGACTGAAAGTTATCGGAACTAAATTTATCGGCAGACAGTTGGTCTGATGATGGTTTTAAAACTTATCTGAAACGCTCATCTGCTAGCAGAAACATTATCTTCGATAATTATCTGTTATTGGATTAGCTGAACTGTGCCCACTACTGAGTTACATTACTTATTAGCTACAAGTTGTTGGCAGCTGCAATAAAGCATCTAATGAAGTAACTATAAAGTAACTAAAAAGTAACTAATGAAGTAACATTTCAAAGTACCTGTGGCAACACTGCCTGTAACGCTGTCAGACATCATTTAAATGCCACAGCTCAATCTCAGTGTATTTGCTCACCATCCTTTAGTGGCCAAACTCGCCTTTTTAGACGCTAACACAACTCAAGCTAATTTTTGGAATATGGTCTGGTGTACTAGAATGGCACCCACAGTATTACTAGGTCTCTGTGCAGTTGACCAAATTTGGGATGTGGTGGAATAGGACAACATGAATATATGAAACTGCCGCCAGTTGTTTTTTGTGTTATTCCAAATTATCACAATCACTAATATTTGTAAAACACTTTGTTAAATTGATGCCACAAAGAATTCAGGGAGTTCTGTATTCAGGTTGCAGAATAGCTCCTTAGAGAACCTGGTTAGTCTGTCAAAGAGAGTTGAAACCTCCTACTTTGCTGTGCATAAGGACAGGGGTTCTTCTGACAATATGTGTAAATTTCTGATACACCAACAGCTCCACATGCTTGTTATTGGTCAGCCTGTTTGGAGTGGTGTTGGTGTGCTAAGCATGTTTTTTTTTTCTTCCAGACCTGTTGGTATTTCTTCCATAGAAGAACCATTTTTACTCCATATGTGCACCTGGTGAAGACTACACATGAACATACCATTCTCACCTGGTCTGGTGGCCCAAGTCTGAAGAACGCTGCTACCTTTAGGACGGTGCATCACATAAAGTACGGTTGTGATGCTATGTACTATGGTTTTATGTTCCCCAACCTCCTCCTCAGGAGAGGGCAATTGGAGGTGAACAACAATTGTGTCTGGGTTCTGATGAGAGAATAAATCTTGTCTGGAAAAACTCTGTGATGTGGTGAAGCCATCCAACCACCCCCAGGTACACAAATAGACAAAAGATGGCAAATTCAAAGCCCTGCAAAATGTATTCTGTTTGGACATGCCAACAAACCAAAGCAAAAGTACTTCACATAAAAGTACCTGACAGACTAAAGACACTCTTAGCAGTTGATTGTAGATTAATTCAAGTGGAATTGCTTTGAAAATCGTTTGAAGAACTTGAGTTGCACTTAAATTATTGTTATAAATGCTTCTATTCATCCATTGTCTTGAACCATCATTTATTTGGGATTGTATGAGCTATTTCATGTTTCGTCAATATTTTTAAAAGATACAGAGAACACTCAAAGGCCCTTAGAAATGTGTTCCATAAGTGCATAAGTTAATATTGCATCACTGAAGTCGCTGGTAATATTTAAAACACAGGATCTCCAATCAACATTTTTTGTTTGTTTGTTTGTTTGTTTTTTACACCACTGAGCCCAGTTACAGACATTTAATGTTGAGTATTTGTTGATACAGAGTTGCAATGTGATACGTGTATTTTCCTAGATAATGCACTTGCACAGGGCAAACTGCAAGTATAATTAAAGACCATCCAGCATACTGTATGTTACCAATTTGGGAGGTCCTCTGACTTATACTCCGGTGCAACTTATATAATTAATAATAATTATAATGACCATTATATAGGTCTTTCACAGGAATCAAAGCACTAAAGAAAATAAACTCCAATAATAAAAGAATAAATGGCAATTAATAAAAAGTACATTGCCCAAAATTTTACAACATTGCACAAAAATTCTAAATTAAAGAGCTGATAATACAGAAAAAAGTGTGGTTTATATGGATTTTTCCTATTTAAGAGGCATTTTTTAGCAGGTTTAACTTATACAATCGTGTGACATGCTCCAGAAAATATGGTACTTGACAATTGAACAGCTTTGCAATGTACGAGGTCTATTAGAAAAGTATCTGACCTTATTATTTTTTTCAAAAACCATATGGATTTGAATCACTTGTGATTGCGTCAGCCAAGGTTGAACCTTCGTGCGCATGCGTGAGTTTTTTCAGGCCTGTCGGTTGCGTCAGTCGCCTGTGAGCAGGCTTTGAGTGAGGAGTGGTCCACCCCTCTCGTCATTTTTTTCATTGTTTAGGAATGGCTCAGAGACTGCTGCTTTGCTTGATCAAAATTTTTTCAGAAACTGTGAGGGACATCAAAGTGGACACCATTCGAGAAATTCAGATGGTTTTTGATGAAAATTTTATGGGCTTCAAAGAGATTACGGAGTGTTACTGTCATTTTAAGGACAGCCCAGAGCGACTGGTGGTGCGCCGCGCTCCAAAGCCGCCATCAACAGGCTGAGCGACCATTTTATTTCTAAACGGATGGCTGTCTGGATCCGTGACCATCATGTGCAATTTCTCTGGTTATCACAAGAGCTGGACATCAACCATTTTCCGGCAGATTTCACTTTTAACAAGAGATTTTGTCATGGAAAGCCGAAGTCAACAAACTAATATTTTATGGCTCTTGTCTATTTCACTTAGTGCAGCATTATAGTAATATTCACTTCAGAATAGTAGTCAAATCCACCTCCCCTGAGGCCAAGGCTGTGTTTGAGTCCTGGGTTTCTGAGGCCAAGACTGAGTCCCAACAACTCAAGGCCAAGGCCGAGTGTTATACAAAGTCTATCGTAGTTCCTGTGGCCCATTCCCATAGACTCGTAATTTCAAGCCACAGCCAAGTGAGTCAGACACGGCCTTATATAATCTTTAGCATATGTTCATGACACAATCAGAATCAGAATCGAATTTATTACTTAAGTTCTCACATACAAGGACTTTGATCTGGTGTCACTGGTGCATAAACAGGAGTGACAAACAAAAACAAACAAAGAAATGTGCACCAAAACACAGAGGCATCCATCTGTGGCGCCATCTTGCAGAATCAAAAAGCGGCAAACCAAAAGGTGAAGGAATATAATAATGCTTGAGTACTCAAGGCTGTTTCTTGAAATTTTTGCACATTAGTACTTGGAGAAAGAACATAGCATGGCATGCATTTATCTGTATGTGTAGTACTGTGGTGACTATAAAACAATGCATTCAAACATGGTGCGCATAGACCAACATATGCATAAAGTTATCATGACGGGCGCTTTTTTATTTGGTGGGACGTAAACAGTGGGAAAATAGGTAAAAACAAGTGGATTTGAAACAACCTTGGCTTATTCATTGAGGCTGGATGATACCAGGGCAAAACCCAAGGCTGGCCTTGAGACCTCCCACACTGATTCACTTCAAAGAAAGGAGGATGTGATCATTATGGTACTTTAACTCTGACTACTAGGTGTCAGTATTGACAGTTAAATGTGTGTTAAGACTATGAGTGAGATGGAAGAGAAAGTAGTAGCACGCATTGCTGTCCATTTGGTGGTCAACAGGTTGACAGCACCAAAAGAAGAAGGAACTAACAGAAGAAGTTGACTGGATAAAGAGAAACTACACAGAAACCACAAGCTCTGTTGACATGTCGCTCCAGAAATTGAGTACAAGTGGATTGGGGTTAGATTCGTGTTGAATAAAGTAGATTCCAATTGGTCTAAATACTTTGATCGGACCTGCTATAATCTTTGAGATCAATCAGGACAAATCTATTTGGAACATTTCACTAAGTGGTCGGTTATTGCTAATGCAAATGATTTGCCACATAAAATTATCACTCAAAACCTGTTTTTGAGTGATATAAAGTGAAATAAAGTGATTTAAACCTTCACTAATATGGTCATTTCAGTTATGAGGCAGAAGTTCTCACATCCTGTAGGCTTGGCGGACGTATATCTTAGACTAGTTTGTACCTCAATCCGTCATGGAAGATGACAGCTCTTGTCAACTTGATTTGCAATATTTATAGTGGATTGATTTTGCTAACCCATATTTAAAACTCATTCGCTGAAAGTACTTCAACGTGATCTGTTTGGCCGTCACAGCCTGACGATTAGGGCGCATTAGGAGCTCGAATTGTTTGCTGTTTAGAACACAGTGGACCTGCTCAGATCAACAGGGTGGAAATCTATCCTGCTCCGGGAACACTGTCAACGTTTTTATGTCTTTGTAAATGTTGTGAATTCAAGCTGCCTCTCAGCTGTTGTCCCCTGTGAAAAGAACAAACCTCAACCTTTTGGAGCCACTTTTAGATCTACAGTTTTATGGCAGTGCATTCCTTCAGCGCAAAAGGTTTTCTCCTGGTCCCCCCGGGGCCCTGCGTCCTGGACCCATTTCCGTCGGTGTCCGCGGCAGTGAAGTGCCAGTGTGGCACTTACCATTACTATATATGCAGACAGGGGAAACAAAAAAGAGGTGCAAGCAGGCTGATGGAATGCTATCACAAAGAGATGGTAAGGGATTGCACCATAAGACACCAAAATCCTGGTCTAAAATCCAGTGTTGAGTTGTTCTGGTATTTATATGGTGCAATATTCAGATATGCCTTACATAGGTGGGTTGCACTTGTTACTACTTCACTGTTGAGCATAAATACAAACCATTTTGCTCCCAATGCCCTATTTTATATGGAAATTATGTGCCATGTAAATAGCAGAAAGGAGCTGTACGTGGCCCAAACGTACTTGCGCTATGCTTCTTCAACTGTGAACCGTATATCGTCAAGCTAGAGCCTTTTGTGTCGTACACATTTGACTTGAAAAGCTTACAGTTTGACTTTTTGGATATAATTTAGGTTTGTATTTTTCTCAGAGATTTGACTTGAAAACTGATCATTTTGACTCAGTTTCTCTACTTTTGGGCAAAGACAATGATATTGACTATATTGTTGTTGTTTGTCTTTGGGATGCCTCCATTTGTTCAAGGTCGTCACAGTGGATCCTGCAAAGATCCACCTTAGGATTTAGCACATTTTACTCCAGATACTCTTCCTGATATAACTCCATTTCTACATGGAGAAACACTTGCACACTGGCCCCGGTCTTCAACCAAGAACTAATCAGGGCCGACTGTGCTTCACATCTGAGATCTGATCAGGTGTGCATGGAGCAGAAACGTTGCAGGAAAGTGACCACAATGAATGATTTGCGAACAACGAAGGCAGAAATTCAGCCATTAACAGCTATGTGCAGAAAAATACACAGATAACATCACACAGGGTCTGTTCTGTTGTGATTTTAGTGTATTTTTTCTCCTTTGTTTCTCATCTGTCTCATGAGAGAGGCAGATGGTGGCAATGAGAGACAGACATGCAGAGACAAAGACAGAAGCACACAACAAATCTACATGACGTGCCTCTGCTTGTTAGAGATGACGTACGTCTTATTGGGTAACACTTTATATTAACTGCACGCTATAAAGCATTAGTAAAGCATTTATAAAGTGTAAGTAAATGTTTTAATAACTACTTGTAAAACATTTACAAAGCATTCTTTTTTACTTGTAAAACATTTGCAAAGCATTTTTTTTATTAGGTACTCATTGGTAAGAACATAAATAGATGGCTTAATAATTATAATAACAAAATATGTAATGTCTTTATAAAACATTTACAAATGATTTTTTTAATTCTCTATAAACCATTCAAGAAAAGCTGATTTTTTTTTTTTTTTGAATGAATGAATGAATTTATTTGGCACACAGACTCAACAATAACAAAAAACTAATACACAAGACAATTCCACAGTGACGTGTGACCAAAAAGGGGCGAGCAGAAGCAAAGCTTATAAACGCTCACCCCTTATATACATACATACATATATACTCATTACCAATCATTAATAGTTCATCATTTACAAATGTAAAATCAGACACTATTCTTTAGTGATAAAAATACTTTACAAATCATATTTTTATTGTCTTTACATTTTTTCCTCAAAAATTATTAAACATTCTTTTTTATCAGCTACTTATTGGTAAGAACATGAATAGATGGCTTAATAATTATTAATAACAAGATATGTAATGTCTTCATAAAACCTTTATAAATGATTTTTTAATTCTCTATAAACCATTTAAGAATCCCACAATAACGACTTCTCTCTGCACCTACTATTTGTTCATCACATTCCTCTTCTGTTCTTTTAGCTGCTACCTGCTCTCTGCCCTTTAATTCTTTCCTCTTTTCCTTTTTTAGCTCTCTCAAATACTGTACCTCCGGTTAAGGAGGTCCTCATATTGAGCTTTTTCCCAGTGCCATCTTTTTTGTTTTTATTATTAATATTATTATTTTAGTTTTATTAACTTATTATTATTATTATTATTATTATTAGTCCTTATTTTTATTTTCTTTAATTCAATTTCTTAATTTTAATTTTTAGCACCCAATCATTTATTTATTTTATGTTCTATTAATTAAATTTCTTAATTTTAAGCACCCAATCATTTCTAGGAATGTAACCTATTGTTTTTTCTAACAAAATAAGATGTGATTTTACTTACCTCACCGACAAATGGGTGCAACACCAAGTGCAAATGATACTATATTGCCGACAGATGGCAGCAGCTCACACAATTGTTCAACAAATTAAAATGGCGAGGAAGACGTCCTACGACATTTCCTGTTTCTGTTCTCATTGACGACGAGCGCCCAAGGAGAAAGATTAAAATGAAAAAATGGTTTTAACCATTTTTCGGACCATATGGACTAATGTTGCTTAATCACGGACACCTCACCGAAAACGATAGTTAATCGGCTACGTGCGTAAGTGTTAGTGAAAGCTAGACTAAAGCTGCTTTAGCTAACCATTGTCGTACCTGGTTAAGCAGTTAGATTTGGTACGACGTACGACGTACCAAATCTAACTGCTTAACATATTCTAAGGTTGAAAATCATCAAGCAGACACTTTGTTTCCATCCAAGATGCTATTCACTTGATTGATGTGAATTTATATAGTCGGATGTAAAACCTTGTTAGTTTTCAAAGACCAGTTAGCCGATTAGCCGCTATCACTTAGCGGCTAATGGCGACGCATTGTGAACCCACGTTTAGCTATTGCTTAGCAACTAATGACGGTGCAATTACTCACAAATTGACACCACCTCCTAACCAAACATCACTTTAACATTTCGCGACAAATGAACCCGCACTCCTCGTCTAATACCGCCATACCAATTCCTTAAAACAAAATATGCGTTGATAAGTATTTATGAATGGATATATAAAAAATGAATTGGTCAACTGTTGGTGACTCTGCATACAAGCAAGTGACTCTGCTTACATGCAACACATATAAATAGTATCTACAAATGAGTTATAATGCAAATTTATCCATCACTTTAGTTGAGCTCACGCCAAATACTTTACTAACAGCTTGCAAAGGCTTTATACTAGTATTTTTAAGTTTACTAATGCATTGATAAGCATTTATAAATGGACATATAAAAGTGAATTGGTCAACTGTTGATGACTCTGAGTATAATATGTAATTAGCATCTACAAATGAGTTAAAAATGCAGATTTAACCATCACTTTAGTTAGAGTAGACCTGCATTGAAATAAATGCAGTCAGATCTTTGGACCAAAAAATGACATATTTACACATAAGATCCTTCTGAATGTAGTAAAGTAAATCTGCAAGCCCAGATCTGTCATTTAACAGAGAAATCTTCGTTTAAAAAATGATAACTTTACAGCTAAAATTTGGCCCTCCGCAAAACTGTCATCACATTCGGGACGTTGCTGAGACGTAAGAGAGAAGACCCTATCCCAGCATGCATTGCACGCCAACTGTAATTTGTGGATTTACGTCAGTTTGCATCTCTTACAAAAGCACCTTTTTATTGTCTTATACGGAAGGATCGACTTTTTTTAAAACTTCATATTGTCTTGCGGTACATTTGGTGAATATACATTTCTTTTATTTTTGCTTGAAAATTATTTTTGGGGACTTTTTCACACGCCCATTTGAGTGGTGTTGCATTGAAAATCTACTGTCTTTACCGTTACGGGGTACGGATGCGGGACCCACAAAGAATCCAAGTCATTAAAAAGATACAAACCTCTCTCGATGGCCATGGAGCTCTGCGGCTGCGGTTACTGAGACCGTGTGGCGTCGTGGATTTTTCCGCAAGAAGTCTATCCTTGCAGGCTACCGGAGCGCTCCGCATCAAAACAGCAAGCGTAGTCTCTGGACTTGTTGCCAAGTTGGCCGCACCTCCATTCAGTAGACAGGGAGGTGGTGCCAGAGTTGGCCGCAGCTCTGCACAGCAGACACGGGGGCGGTGTGAGTGGCCCGCTGCGGTATTTACCGAGCCCGCAGACTTGGTAAGCGCATCGGAGGCAGCGACAGCAAGGCGTAAGGGTCGGGGAAGAACGTCGCCCTGCTGTCGATGTCACCACTGATCTGAGAATACAGAGCTGTATCTCGCATTCATTGCAGCTTACTTTTGGATGTTGAAACCAGGATGTGTATAACAGTAACATTACTAACAGATAAAATCAATTTCAATTGAGAAATAGCTAGTATTGCATTCACTCAACGTGCGGGATCAGACTGAAGGCACCAGCGCTCTGTCTTCTCCCTTGCATCACGGCAATGTCCCGGATGTACAAACAGTTTTCACGGAGGGCCAAATTTTAGCTGCAAATTTGCCATTTTTAAACGAAGATTTCTCCGCTGAATTACAAATTTGGGCTTACAGATTTACTTTACTGCATTCATAAGGGTCTTATAAATACATATCAGCTATTTCTTTCTGAGATCTGACCACATTTATTTCAGTGCAGGTGTTGTGTGGGCCGCTGAAGAGGAGGTACTGCTGGCCCACCACCACCAGAGGGCACCCTGCCTGGAGTGCGGGCTCCAGGCACCAGAGGGCGCTGCCACCTCACAGGAGCAGCCGGGGTGACAGCTGTCACCTACGACAGCTGTTACCAATCATCTGATCCGCAGCGGTATATCTGCAAGACGTCATCTCCACTTCTTTGCCGAGATATCGCTCTACCGAGGAGGTAACGTATCCAGCCAATCATATTGTCTTTTGACCATAAATACTTTTTTGCCTTCACGCAGAGAGTGAGTAGAACAGCAGGAGACTGTATTGGACCCCTTTTGGATAAGTACTCACATTCCTGCACTAACAGTGTTTTCCTGACGAGAGGTGGAGGTGGTTTTTCCACCATACGTGTTGCTGGGTGCAGGCGCACCCACATCTGACTGTTTCTGTTCCTCGCCAGCAGTACCAGATCCGACAAGCGGAGGCAGTGGCCACCTGGGAGTTCGGGACTTGGCGGCTCCAGTATTCCCGGGGTTCGGTGGCGGAGGAAATCGTGTGGTTCCGGTTCTGCTTTGGACAGACGTCTCCTATCTTCGAGCCTGCCCACATGACACCTTTGTGATTCGACTTTATTGTCTATTATTGTAATCGGTTGTGTTTGTTGTGCTTATTTCACAACAGTAAAAGTGCTATTTGACTTCCTCCATTGTCCGTTCATTTGCACCCCCTGTTGTGGGTCCGTGTTCCTACACTTTCCCAACAGGATATCTCGGCCAACGTCATGGATCCCGAGGGGCGTCAACCGGCTGTTGAACGGCCAATGGAAGAACAGGGCGCACAGGCGTCCGCAGGAGGAATGATCGGTGAGTTGCAGCGAATCCTCACCGCTTTCACGGCTCGGTTGGATCTAATGACAGAGTAGAACGTCCTCCTTAACCGCAGGGTGGAGGCTCTCGCCGCGCAGGTGGAAGCGCGCCCTCAGGGCGCTGCTGCGGCTCTCCCTCCTGTCGACCCTGTGCGTAACAGTGACGTTCCACAGGTCGTTCAACGACCCCTCCCACCTTCCCCGGAAGCATACATAAGCCCTCCAGAGCCGTACGGAGGTTGTGTGGAGACGTGCGCGGACTTTCTTATGCAGTGTTCGCTCGTCTTCGCACAACGTCCCATCATGTACGCGACTGATGCCAGCAAAATAGCTTATGTGATAAATCTGCTTCGCGGTGAGGCACGCGCTTGGGCTACAGCACTCTGGGAGCAAAATTCATGGCTCCTTCAGACATATGATGGGTTTGTGAGGGAGTTCAGAACAGTGTTCGATCACCCAAATAGAGGAGAGACCGCTTCAGCCGTGCTGCTGTCAATGAGACAGGGGCGCCGGAGCGCAGCTGCTTATGCAGTCGACTTCCGCATCGCGGCTGCGAGGTCCGGCTGGAATAGCACTGCCCTCCGCGCCGCCTTCGTAAACGGACTGTCGTTGGTCCTAAAGGAGCACCTGGTGGCTAAGGACGAACCGCGGGATTTAGATGGGCTTATTGATCTCGTTATACGATTAGACAATTGGTTAGAAGAACGCCGTCGGGAACGAGACGAAGGGCGTGGCCGGGCACGCGCCGTCCCTCTCCCTTCCAGCTCCGACCGAGCTCCGCCCTCCCCACGCTCCACGGCCCCTACGCTCCGTGTGGTTACAGCTCCCCCTGCTGATGAAGCTATGGACACGAGCAGGGCCACATTTAGACCCCCGGATAGACAGAGGAGGCTGGTCCACGGAGCGTGCTTTGTTTGTGGCTCGATAGAGCATCAGGTGAGGGACTGCCCCGAGCGGTTAAACACCAATGCCCGCCCCTAGAAACTGGGCTAGGGGTGGGCCAAGACATTCACGTGGGACACACCCATATTGCCACACGACTCCCGGTTACAATCCTTTATGAGGATTTAACCCTTCAGGCCCCAGCACTGGTGGACACGGGCTCTGAAGGGAATTTGCTAGACAGCAAATGGGCCAGGGAGGCAGGGCTCCTTCTGGTGGCACTTACTTCACCTGTGCAAGTACGGGCACTAGATGGCTCCCTACTCCCTTTAATCACACATAAGACACCTCCAGTAACTCTGGTGGTGTCAGGGAACCACCGGGAGGAGATTGAGTTTTTTGTGACTCCTGCCACCTCCCGCGTGATTCTCGGGTTCCCCTGGATGTTAAAACACAATCCCCAGATCGATTGGCCGTCCGGGGTAGTGGTTCAGTGGAGCGAGACCTGCCATCGGGTATGTTTAGGTTCCTCGGTTCCTCCTGGTTCCCAGGCTAAGGAGGAGGTCAGAGTCCCGCCCAATCTCGGGACAGTGCCGGTGGAGTACCATGACCTTGTGGACATGTTCAGCAAGGATCTGGCGCTCACCCTTCCCCCGCACCGCCCGTACGATTGTGCCATTGATTTGGTTCCAGGCGTTGAGTTTCCGTCCAGCAGGCTGTACAACCTCTCACGACCTGAGCGCAAATCAATGGAGACCTACATCCGTGACTCTTTAGCTGCCGGGTTGATCCGGAATTCCACCTCCCCGATGGGTGCAGGTTTCTTTTTTGTGGGGAAAAAGGATGGCGGACTACGTCCATGCATTGATTACAGGGGGCTGAACGAAATCACGGTTCGTAACCGATACCCATTGCCCTTGTTGGATTCAGTGTTCACGCCCCTGCATGGAGCCCAAATGTTCACTAAGCTAGATCTTAGAAATGCGCATCACCTGGTTCGGATCCGGAAGGGAGACGAGTGGAAGACGGCATTTAACACCCCCTTAGGTCACTTTGAGTACCTGGTCATGCCGTTCGGTCTTACAAACGCCCCCGCGACGTTCCAAGCATTGGTTAATGATGTCTTGCGGGATTTCCTGCACCGATTCGTCTTCGTATATCTGGACGATATACTCATCTTTTCTCCGGATCCTGAGACCCATGTCCGGCATGTACGTCAGGTCCTGCAGCGGTTGTTGGAGAACCGGCTGTTTGTGAAGGGCAAGAAGTGCGAGTTCCACCGCACTTCTTTGTCCTTCCTGGGGTTTATCATCTCCCCTAACTCCGTCGCTCCTGATCCGGCCAAGGTCGCGGCGGTGAGAGACTGGCCCCAACCCACCAGCTGTAGGAAGCTGCAACAGTTCCTCGGCTTTGCTAATTTCTACAGGAGGTTCATTAAGGGCTACAGTCAGGTAGTTAGCCCCCTGACAGCCCTGACCTCACCAAAAGTCCCCTTCACCTGGTCGGATCGTTGCGATGCTGCGTTCAAGGAGTTGAAACGGCGCTTCTCGTCTGCACCCGTTCTGGTGCAGCCCGATCCTAGTCGCCAGTTAGTGGTTGAAGTGGACGCGTCGGACTCAGGGATAGGAGCTGTGCTTTCCCAGAGCGGGAAGACCGATAAGGTCCTTCACCCGTGTGCCTATTTTTCCCGCAGGTTGACCCCGGCCGAACGGAACTATGACATCGGCAATCGAGAACTCCTTGTGGTGAAAGAGGCTCTTGAAGAGTGGAGACATCTGTTGGAGGGAACGTCCGTGCCATTCACAGTTTTCACTGACCACCGGAACCTGGAGTATATCAGGACCGCCAAGCGGCTGAACCCCAGGCAAGCCCGCTGGTCACTGTTCTTCGGCCGTTTTGACTTCCGGATCACCTACCATCCCAGGACCAAAAACCAGAGATCGGATGCCTTGTCCCGGGTACATGAAGATGAAGTCAAAGCGGAGTTGTTGGATCCACCGGAACCCATCATCCCGGAGTCCACTATTGTGGCCACCCTCACCTGGGACGTAGAGAGAACCGTCCGGGAGGCCCTGGCACAAAGCCCGGACCCCGGAACTGGGCCGAAGAACAGACTCTATGTCCCACCAGAGGCTAGGGCTGCAGTCCTGGACTTCTGTCACGGCTCCAAGCTCTCCTGTCATCCAGGGGTGCGAAGAACCATGGCAGTTGTCCGGCAGCGCTTCTGGTGGGCGTCCCTAGAGGCCGACGTCCGGGATTATATCCAGGCCTGCACCACCTGCGCCAGGGGCAAGGCTGATCATCGCAGGGCTTCGGGACTGCTCCAGCCGCTGCCCGTGCCTCATTGCCCCTGGTCCCACATCGGCCTGGATTTTGTCACGGGCCTCCCGCCGTCCCAGGGCAACACCACCATCCTCACGATAGTGGACCGATTGTCCAAGGCGGCCCACTTCGTGGCCCTCCCGAAGCTCCCAACTGCCCAGGAGACAGCGGACCTCCTGGTCCACCACGTCGTCCGGCTGCATGGGATTCCAACAGACATCGTCTCCGATCGCGGTCCCCAGTTCTCCTCGCAAGTCTGGAGGAGCTTCTGCCGGGAACTGGGGGCCACGGTGAGTCTCTCATCTGGGTATCATCCCCAGACCAACGGGCAAGCAGAACGGGCCAATCAGGAGGTGGAACAGGCCCTGCGTTGCGTGACGGCCGCACACCCGGCGGCCTGGAGTACCCATTTGGCCTGGATCGAGTATGCCCATAACAGCCAGGTATCGTCAGCCACCGGCCTCTCCCCTTTTGAGGTGTGTCTGGGGTACCAGCCTCCTTTGTTTCCGGTGGTTGAGGGAGAGGTCGGTGTGCCCTCGGTCCAGGCCCACCTGCGGAAGTGCCGTCGGGTGTGGCGTGCCGCCCGTTCTGCTTTGCTGAGGGCCCGGATGAGGACGAAAGCCCATGCAGACCGTCGGCGGACCCCGGCCCCTACGTATCGGCCAGGGCAGGAAGTGTGGTTGTCAACAAAGGACATTCCCCTCCAAGTGGTCTCACCTAAACTGCAGGATCGGTACATCGGTCCATTTAAAATCCTCAAGGTCATCAGTCCAGCCGCGGTGAGGCTTCAGCTTCCGGCCTCACTGCGGATCCATCCCGTTTTCCATGTGTCCCGGATTAAGCCACATCACACCTCACCCCTCTGTACTCCGGGTCCGGCACCACCTCCTGCCCGGATCATCGATGGCGAGCCGGCTTGGACTGTGCGCCGGCTCTTGGATGTCCGTAGGATGGGCCGGGGCTTCCAGTATTTGGTGGACTCGGAGGGGTACGGCCCCGAAGAACGCTCCTGGGTGAAGAGGAGCTTCATCCTGGACCCTGCCCTCCTGGCCGATTTCTACCGCCGCCACCCGGACAAGCCTGGTCGGGCGCCAGGAGGCGCCCGTTGAGGGGGGGGTCCTGTTGTGTGGGCCGCTGAAGAGGAGGTACTGCTGGCCCACCACCACCAGAGGGCACCCTGCCTGGAGTGCGGGCTCCAGGCACCAGAGGGCGCTGCCACCTCACAGGAGCAGCCGGGGTGACAGCTGTCACCTACGACAGCTGTTACCAATCATCTTATCCGCAGCGGTATATCTGCAAGACGTCATCTCCACTTCTTTGCTGAGATATCGCTCTACCGAGGAGGTAACGTATCCAGCCAATCATATTGTCTTTTGACCATAAATACTTTTTTGCCTTCACGCAGAGAGTGAGTAGAACAGCAGGAGACTGTATTGGACCCCTTTTGGATAAGTACTCACATTCCTGCACTAACAGTGTTTTCCTGACGAGAGGTGGAGGTGGTTTTTCCACCATACGTGTTGCTGGGTGCAGGCGCACCCACATCTGACTGTTTCTGTTCCTCGCCAGCAGTACCAGATCCGACAAGCGGAGGCAGTGGCCACCTGGGAGTTCGGGACTTGGCGGCTCCAGTATTCCCGGGGTTCGGTGCGGAGGAAATCGTGTGGTTCCGGTTCTGCTTTGGACAGACGTCTCCTATCTTCGAGCCTGCCCACATGACACCTTTGTGATTCGACTTTATTGTCTATTATTGTAATCGGTTGTGTTTGTTGTGCTTATTTCACAACAGTAAAAGTGCTATTTGACTTCCTCCATTGTCCGTTCATTTGCGCCCCCTGTTGTGGGTCCGTGTTCCTACACTTTCCCAACAGCAGGTCTACTTTAAGCGCACACCAAATACTTTACTAACAGCTTGTAAAGGCTTTATAAAAGTATTTTTAAGTTTACTAATGCGTTGATAAGCATTTATAAATGGACATGTAAAAGTGAATTGGTCAACTGTTCGTGACTCTGAGTATAATATGTAATTAGCATCTACAAATTAGTTAAAAATGCAAATTTAACCATCGCTTTAGTTGAACTCACACCAAATACTTTACTAACAGCTTGTAAAGGCTTTATAACAGTATTTTTAATTTTACTAAGGCATTGATAAGCATTTATAAATGACATATAAAAGTGAATTGGTCAACTGTTGGTGACTGAGTATAATATGTAATTAGTGTCTACAAATGAGTTAAAAATGCAAATTTAACCGTCACTTTAGCTCATACCAAATACTTTACTAACAGCTTGTAAAGGCTTTATAATAGTATTTTTAAGTTTACTAACATGTTGATCAGCATTTATAAATGGACATATAAAAGTGAATTGGTCAACTCTTTGAGATTGTGATTAAAATATATATTAAGCATATACAAATGACCATAAAACAAATTTAATCACCACAAGAATATTACATATGCTTAACTAATGCTCAATTAAGGCTTAGTCATACATTGAAAGAAGAATTCAGTCTGCAAAAACTGCATACTTATAGTGATGGGGAAAGAGACTTGAGCTTTGTACATTATTAACAAATGATACATAAAGTATTGAGGAATAAGGAAAAGTATTTAATGCAATCTTTACAAATGTTATGTCTGATACATTGAGCATCAGCTAATGGTTTATTAATGCTTAGTAAAGGCTTAATAATTTGTGAGGAAAAATGTAAAGAAAATAAAAATATGTTTGAATGATTTGATTTTTTTATCACTAATGAATAGTGTCTGATTTTATGTTTGTAAACGATGAACTATTAATGATCAACTTTTCTTAATTGGTTTATAGAGAATTAAAAAATCATTTATAAATGTTTTATAAAGACATTACATATGTTGTTATTAATAATTATTAAGTCATCTACCAATGAGTAGCTACTGTAATAAAAAATAATGCTTTGTAAATGTTTTACAAGTAGTTATTTAAGCATTTACTTATACTTTCTATGGAACATTTACTATTAGTAAATGCTTTACTAATGCCTTATAGGGTGCAGTTAATATAAAGTGTTACCTCTTATGTTTGTAAACTTCATTCAGTAAAGTACAAATTTGTCGTGGTTGATTTAAAGTTGTAATTTGTCTCAAATAAGTGCTGCATGGCCGCCGTTAAACACCTGTGATAACGTGCTCTGACCTGCTTTGATTGTTAACTGGTGTATTTAACTGGTGAACCCAAATACTTTCCACAACCAGCATGAAGCAATTAATTCCAATACCAGTTTATCCATTTCCCACCTCTTAATATGAACCAGGTCGTGGG
Organism: Thalassophryne amazonica; assembly: GCF_902500255.1. Lineage (NCBI taxonomy): Eukaryota > Metazoa > Chordata > Actinopteri > Batrachoidiformes > Batrachoididae > Thalassophryne > Thalassophryne amazonica. The sequence continues at coordinate 34,740,609 of NC_047119.1, forward strand.
GACAGTAGGCCATGCAGGACAGCTCATGGTAGTCTATTAGTCTATTCTAATCCAATAACATTTTTTCCGCAAATCTGATTGGTCTATCGTGTGAGATTTCAGACCATAAAATATCGCGTAAATGGTGGCAAAATATTAAAACCATTTCACATTTAATGTATTCGTCTGTGCCCTGACCTCGCGTGGTGCTACACAGATGTAAATAATTGCGCTGTCACCTGAGGGTGACAGAAACTAGTGCAGTAATGTTTAAATAACTAGTGCATGGACGACAATGCCGAACTGTGTGGATTTAATGGATTCAACTGGATTGATTGAATTTACTGTGGATTTAACTCAATGCAGCTGATGAGATGGAGAAATCTGTGGGTCTGCTCACAGAATTTCCAGTTTGGCAAGAACACGCTGCTGCAACGGTGAGCTTTGATGAGCTGCCCACACCCTTTCACAATGATTCGCCAATTGAATTACTTACAGAAAAATAAACCGTGCAAACGCTGGAATTGGATTAGAATGGGAATAACCCCCTTGTGTCTGATGATTTGCGGACATTAATGCTGGATTACAGTCGCAAATAGCCCTCAATTTACAACTGTAAAATCCAGCATTACATATATGGTGTTTATTACATGGGAAACCATACAAAAGCACTGGGACTTTTGCTTTTGTCCGGTGAGTGTAAATATCCGGTTTATACGATGATGGTTTAGGTAAGTTTCACTGTACATCAATGTCACAGAAAAATATTTATTTTGTCAATTTAGAAATCAAACAATTTCCCCAAACTAGAACTAAAAACATCATTCTGCCATCTATTACTGCTGATTATACTTTTATTACCCGTATTACTAAACTGTACAGATCAACTGCGGAAAAGTAGCTTGTATTGTAATACTGACGTGAGAAGTTTTAAGCTTATGTATTGATGCTTTTCGTTCATATTTCTGTACTTCATCCACTTGATTCCATTTATCCTCAAATAACAGTTGTTCCCTTGTATAGTCTTTGAACTTTCTATGCAAAATCTGAAACAAATTAAGAAAACTATTAGGCACAAATGTTCTCTTCCACACATGATGACACATTTGCAGCTCTTACACGTTTCTTTGAATTTCAACAGGTTTTGTTTTCTTTATATGGGGGCCAGATCAGCTGGCATGGTGACTTTTGTGTCTACAGTACGTGTCAGCTTTATTGAAGTTGTTCATATGGATGCAGCAGAACATAAATGATAATGTTGTTTCTCTCTGCGGTTGATTGCCCTATTCTCTCTCACTCATGCATCAAGTCTGCAGCAAATTCAAGTCTCTCATATGGAGGCAACAACCCACACAAAGATCTTTGATGTTTGGGTCGCAGATCCAACTGTGTCCACATGTTTCTGAAAGACTCGATTAATGGCTAATAGAATAAATGCATCAATGAGCATCACCGCAACGTAGCTCACGAACTTTGCACAAAGCAAACAAGCATGTTTCATGTCAAATGTCTTTTTTGTACAGTGGTTTGAATTGCGTATCATTTCATCCGTAGATAAGCAATTAAGCAACATGTGATGTCCCACAGAGAAACATATGGGTGTTAAAAACTCTGGACCGATTTAGATGTAAAAGTTGACACATGCAGCAACGACCAGACCTATGCTTTGGAAATGAAAGAAACTCATAATCAAAGCACACTTCAGCCATACCTGCTCCCAGTTTCCATCATGTATGTGATCAAATTAGGCCTGAAACACACTGCAAGTGTCATGCATATGTCACTGCTGTGTTGATTTTAATTTTTATGTGGTTAACAGATAAAAAAAAAAATCCAGTGGTATACGACAAAGGAAGGAATCAAATTACAAGTAAAGGGGACTTAGATCAGTGTCAAACAGTAGATGAAAGACTCTGGAATAGATTCTGAGCAGGCACGCCCGGGTGCCAACTAAGGTGGGCTCTGACATGGAACGGAGTTCCAGTCCCAGCCTCTTGGACCGGAATTAGAGAAACAAACTTGGACTTTGGAGCTGCATCACGTGAATGCTCTGGGACAGAGGCAAACACACCCTCTGAAGTCACTGAGCTCCAGGGCCAAACTGCACACTGGACTTCAAAAGCATATGAGGTGGGTGTGGCCAGAGATCATCAAGCTTGCAGACCCACATCCTTGAGCTAAGACCACATCAACAGCCTCGAGACAACCTTACCTACATCCTACCTACAACCCCAATTCCAGTGAAGCTGGGACTTGGTGTAAAATGTAAATACAAACAGAATACAATGATTTGCAAATCCTCTTCAACCTATATTCAATTGAATACACCACAAAGACAAGATATTTAATGTTCAAACTGATAGACTTTTTTGTTTTTGTGCAAATATTTGCTCATTTAAAATGGATGCCTGCAGCACCTTTCAAAAAAGCTGGGACAGGGGCAACCATAGGGGTAAACATACCACTGTCTCAGCTTTTTTGAAACATGTTGTAGGCATCCATTTCAAAATGGGAAAATATTTGCACAAAAACAATAAATCAGTTTGAACATTAAATATATTGTCTTTGCGGTGAATTCAATTGAATATAGGTTGAAGGAGATTTGCAAATCATTGTATTCTGTTTTTATTTACATTTTACACAACGTCCCAACTTCATTGGAATTGGGGTTGTACTTCCCTCTGCAGAAGAGGCACATCCCCTGCCTGAAAAATCACACAGTCTCAATTTTAGACTTGATTGTTCGGACTATAAGTTTATCCAACTGTTCTAATATTATTTTGGTATATGGGAATAAAGCAGCAGAATAAAACAAGACAGACGAGTCAGCAACTCTGCGTCTTTGATGTGATTTGTCAAGCATCTGCATTAAGTAAGGCATACAATGAGTCGACGAATGTGCCAGCATTAGCCTAATGTCTCTGTTGGACATGGGGACAGACAGACTGTGACAGCTGAGCAAACTACACAAACTATGTTGTCACAGACAGATTAACCACCTGCTGCTGTCATGGACACACCTTTTTTTTCCACAACAAACTGCACAAGTGGCTTCTAACCCCTCACGATTAACTCAACCAAGGAGGTTTTGATTTCACCATCTTGGTTGGTTTGTTTGTGATTCACGTTTTCCATTGTTCTTCAAGAAACGTGGGATGTTTTAATCCTGTTGATCAAGATCTGGATGCGGTTTCTGGATACATTTTACAAAGAGAAATGGAATATGTCTTTACTTTTCAAACAATTTCTAAAGCACTTCCCAGCTAATATTCAGGAAGTGTGCTGGAACAATCAAGATTATCGAAACTAAGAGCAACTAATGCACTAAACTTGCTGAAAGACAATCAACAAGTACAATTTCCTGCAAGCGTGAAGCAAAACGATATTATAATATTATAAGAAATTAAACAAGTTTTGTAATTTAATACTCTGACCCCCTGAATAGGTTACAATTAATGAAAAACATGCTGTGCAAAATTTTGTTTGTATTAATACATTTATAGAGGTAGCTCAAAAACATTGAAATTTTGCTATTTTCATGCTATTATACAAATAATGAATGTTTATGAGTTCAATGGTACGAATATTTCATGAGGTGAAAGCTGGAACATACCATCTTTCACCGAACAGCTCTTCCTAACAGCTTTATCCTAACAGCTCTTCATGCCTCCAGACAGCTTACGGGCTGGTGGATTTGTTTTTGTTTTGTGTGTGTGTGTGTGTGTGTGTGCCCCAGTAGTATGAGTGCGTGCGGTGGTCGGGACATGCAATAGCACATTTCATTTAGCACCAAAATTGCACACTAAAAAGAACTATTGCACGATCAATGAAACACAATGGCAAATGGTACGAATAATCCACGTCATGTGACATACAAGCCACCAATCAAATGTCAAAGATCCATTCAGCCATTATATAAAATGCTAACTAAACTACTAAAGCTTGAAATTCATCTGTGGAGGCCATGTTGAATGTGTAAGTGAGTGCCAGGAGGATTCATCAGGACTTTTGATATGTTGTTGAGGGTGGGTTGGGGCACCATTAAACTTTAGACTGTATAGTGTTATATAGCAGAAAATAGCAAAATTTCAGTGCTTTTGAGCTATCTGTAAAAATTAATTTATACAAACAAAATTTTACACAGCATGTTTTTGTGGTTTTTTTTGATCAGTTGGAACCTATTCAGGGCATCAGAGTATTAAATTTCAAAACTTTGCAAAATAAGGATCACCTTAGTGAGATGTCTCACGTAAATTGTGTCAAGTGAGACTCGTGACTGAGCATAGCAACATGGCTGCCATTAGGGCTGCAGCTATCAATTGTTTTAGTAATCGAGTATTCTATTGATTATTCTGGCGTTTAATCAAGTAATCGGATAAAAAGTACTTTTGCGTTTTTAAACAACATCAATAGTCCAGGGCTCTTCCTAAGCAATGGCACAATGTCGCTGGACCAAAGTCTTGACATTTTGCTGAAATGGTGATGGGATTTGGCTTTCTTTTCTGTTTTTTCTCCCCAACTTGTAAAATTTAACAATTTTGAGGTTTTTGATATTATTATTTTTAAAGGCTGGTGGACTGGGTTGCAACGTGATTTTTTTAAATCCTTCTTTCTCTGCGATTCAGCAGATGCATTTCAGCTGGAGGTTGAACATGCAAGCCTCGCAGACCCTGTTTTTTTATAAGTTACCGTGTTTGTGAAGCACTGTGTTGCCCAAAAAAAGAGCAAAAATTAAAAAGCGAAACATTCAGTGTGAGTCTGAACAAAACAGACAGCAGCCGGTTTCGACTGTGGGTACCCAGCAACGGGTCAATAGTCACTCACCACGTCGAGCAGACCATGTGTTTCTAACAACAGACAAACACACTGTTTCACTTTTAATGCGCAGTAAGTCTATTTCAGATGATCAGTGTGGACCCTCTTTCTCTTAAAAGGCTTTATTTTACTCTGTGTCGCATTGGAAAGCAGTAGCTTTAAGGGCTAAATTATTAGCTGTTACACAGCCTGTGCGCGTGTTCTAGTCTTCCTCTGTTGTTTTTCTGGGGACGTTACAGCTCCACACACAGGCCTGGCATATGTACTACAACGTTAAACAAAGCTTCGAGGAACAGAATTTGCCTGGATCATTTTTTTGTAATCTAATTATTGGAGTTATTCGAGTAGTTGTTTCAGCCCTAGCTGCCATACATGTATCAGGTGCTAGTATAGTGGATTGGGCTAGTCGCCATATTAAGTCCCTTTCGCTTCTCCCTTTATGCAGTCGGGGTCACCACAACAGATTTGAGATGCATCTTCATGTTGATTTTTTGCCAGATACCCTTTCTGACCCAACTCCACATTTCATGGAGAATGGACAGGGATGGCCTTCAACCTTCCACTCTGGAAACAAGTGCACTTAACCACTTGACCCCAGACTAGCTGTTATACTGCGAGGAATTAAACATGCCCAAATACTGCTGTAGCCCTGGTTGTCCAGCTGTTGACCTCTCTGACCTTATTTCAGTGAAACGCCGCTGTGTTCATGCACAAACAGTACATGGAAGGGGATATTCTGTCAGGCCAAGCTTTTTAACTTGCAGTCACTCAGAAAATACACTGAGTATCTGGCTGGCTGATTCAAAGTTTATGGGTTTCTGAGGGTGCAACTCCTGAGTTCATGCTGGTGATAAATCGGCCTCGTGTGTCTAAAGGGACCACACAAAACAAACACCACAGACACACTTTCCTTTAATGTTTCCACTCTTAAAACAGGCATGAACACTTACTGCACAAGTATCTTTTAGAAGCTGGACATATTAACATTTACACTGCAATAAATAACACGAGCTCATGGAAAGAAACATCATCCTGAGGGTTACAGTGTTCCTGATGAGACTAAAACAACCACGCTGCTGCTGGGGAGTACAGTGGCTTTCCCAAGAAGTTGTCTGTTCAAAACCATTCTATAAGATCTGCGATTGGGAATTTAAATCACAGTGTGTAGGATTTAAGAGTGTTTATTAGCAGAAATGGAATAAGCATTCATAACCATTAATTCATGCAACAACCAATCAATGGATTTTCATGAGCTGAGAATGAGCCCTTCATATCTACAGGGGAGCCGGCCCCCTCACGGAGGTCGCCACGTTGCACCGCCATTTTGATACACTATCCCAAAGGGGCATCCTTACGCCAACTTTTACATTACTCCAGGAGACTGAAGAGGAATCAGTGGTTATTCCCTTTACACTGTCTACTGGCTCCTAGTGCAGAAAAAACAATTTTGAGAATCCTCATTTTTGTGACGTGGAGGATCATAAATGCTACTTTTCACAAGAGAAGGTGACAGAGCAAGAATCCCCATCGTCAAAGAAGCAAAAATGTGAAGGAAAATAATTGTGACCGGAGACAAGGCCTGCCACGATAGCAAAGTTTATTGGATGATATATTGCCTCAGAAAATATCGTGATAAACAATATTATTATATGGCTATGACGCTATGCGAGCTCTGACTGACTGATTTCCGGTCTGATATGGGAAAATATCAAACCGGTTATCACGACAATCAGTCCAGACACGATTAGAAAAATCAAATCAGACATGAACATACTCCATAAATATCTAAACAGCATCGAAAAAAAAAAAAAGTTAGCAAGTTCTTCATGAAGGTGAAGCGAACAGGTCTGACTACGAGCCCAACACTGTCAGCTACTTTCATATTCAGGCAATATCGTAAGTTTGCATGTTTATATAAATATAATACCCATATACTAAACAAATTATTAACCTGTCTGTATGGGAATATCAGACCTTAGGACTTTTTTTGCACCTGTCAACACCTCAGTCTCACATTTTCCCGTACAGACCTCACACTCAGTTAATAATGCTTTATTATCATGATACTGTCAACATAATTTTAAGAATATTTTATGCCAATGATATAATGATAATATTGCGCGCACAGGTGTGAATGTGTTTGTTTGTCTATATGTGGCCCGGTGTCGTAGACCGAATGGTACGAATTGGTCCGCCTTTTGCATCTGCGCATGTGTCATTTCAGACCACAGCAGCACATCTGAGAGGAGTCTCTTCACCCAAAGCAATCAAATGGATTAATGGGATTATTAAACATTAGGTGCATCTGTCCATTTCAGGCCCAGAGAAGGCGGCAGCGTTTTTGGATGTTGTTGATGTCTGGCTTTCGCTTTGCATGGTAGAGTTTTGACTTGCACTTGTATATGTAGTGACGAACTGTGTTAACTGACAATGGATTTCTGAAGTGTTCCTGAGCCCACGCAGTAAGATCCTTTACACAATGTCAGTTTTTAATGCAGTGCTGCCTGAGGGATCGAAGATCATGGCCATTCAATGTTGGTTTTTGGTCTTGCCACTTATGTGTAGAAAGGTCTCTATATTCTCTGAATCTTCTGATTACATTATGTAAATGATGGAATCCCTAAATTCCTTGCAATTGAACCTTGAGAAACATTGTCCTTAAACTGTTGTACTATTTTTTTCATGCAGTTGTTCACAATGTGGTGATCCTCACCCCATATTTGCTTGTGAATGGCTGAGACTTCTGGGGATGCTCCTTTTATACCCAATCTACGTAGTGAGACCAGCTATGTTGTACGGCTTAAAGACGGTGGCATTAAAAAAATGACAGAAGGCACAGCTGGAGGTGGCAGAGCTCAAGCTGTTGTGATTCTCTTTGGGAGTGACGAGAATGGACAGGATTAGTAATGAACATATCAGAGGGACAGCTCAGGTGACGGTTTGGAGACAAAGTTAAAGAGGCAAGATTGAGATGGTTTGGACATGTGCAAAGGAGGGACCCAGAGTATATAGGGAGAAGGATGCTGAGGATGGAGCCACCAAGTAGGAAGAGAAGAGGGAGGCCAAAGAGGAGGTTTATGGATGTGGTGAGGGAGGACATGCAGGTGGTTGGCGTGACAGAGGAAGTTAGAGAGGTGAGGGTGAGATGGAAACGATTGATCTGCTGTGGCGCTCCCTAATGGGAACAGCCGAAAGAAAGGGAAGATGATTTAGACTATGTGGGCAGTGGGGGTGAAAACTACAGCGCTGTCAGATTGAAACTACTATGACACGTACATTCCAATGCTTTGTGGTGGGCGGACGGTATGTGACAAAGACCACTTCAGAAAAGTTTAAAACTCATCTTCTAAGTATTTATTATTATTATTGTGGGAGTTAGCGGTCCAGTGATAAGTAGAGCTTAGAAACTGAATGTAAACACTGTCTGCAGTCTTTGATATATTACGTATCGGTTTATTTTCACTGCTCAATAGGTTTCTTGAAAGCATTGCGACACAGCGGCTCTCCTCCATGTCTTACTTTGTCACTCCCTCGCAGAGCAGAGAGATCTTGTAAAAGTGCAGCTGTGAAGATGAAGTCCAGCACTTCCTGGAAAAATGCTATCAGGCAGCATTCGCCCACATTAAGCTGTTGATTAATCGTTTACAAACGGCCTGTGACGTCGCTTCATATGAGAGGCATCCAAAAGCAGCGTATTACTCACCCCGCCTGCTGTTCCTGTTCAAACACTCATGCACAGGAACACTGTTCATGCACATACACGTGGGGAGCCGTGCACACCCATGTGCACCAAATCACCGTGCACCCTTGGCCTTTTCCCTGACTGTAGCTTGCAGAACAAGGTTGCTGTGTAACTGAACCCGTGTCTGCAGGTGATGGTGATGGAGAGCACGACACAGAGGAAAAACTGATTTCAAGCAAAAATTAACCTGAGCCAGATAAACGGTGATTAATTTAAGAGATCAGAAACATGTGTTCAAACTGCTGTAGGTCCTGATGAGGACCGACTCTGAGGGCCAGATACTCGAGATCTCATTCATTACTGTAAGTACGTGTGGATTCATTGCCTCCACGACATCAGTGGATCAAAGCGATATCGGTAGATTGGATTACCAAACTTACTGCAATGATGATTACTATTAAAAAAGAGAGAATTTGATATCTGTTTCACCGTAATCCTTTCTGTGATGACATTATTTTCACGTTAGCATTTGTCTCGTTACTGTAAATCACAACATATGTACAACGGTGTCGTTTGTTTGCGCTTGTAATTAAAGACCCGTCACTTAGAGACACTAAAGTTTCCTGAGGCCAAGACACCCCCAAAAAGAGATGTCTGGTCCATTAAAAAAAAAACAAATGAATCTTTGTAATTACTGTCAGACGTGTGCTGGGAGGGACGCCGCCGTAGTAAACATGATAGTGTTATGTAAACAATGGCGTGTATCACTTATGAACATACGCATCAAATACCATGTAAAGTTGGAAAAGGTTTTGGATGATGGTGCAGGTACTGAGTAACACATACCGTCATACTAATACTCTGTGTCACATGAAAAGAATTATTATATAGAGCTGTGTGCAAACATTTCAGGCAACCTACATTTTTGGGGGAAATGTACTGTATTTTATAATAATAATAATAATAATAATAATAATTTGTTTGAGAAAGGACAGTGCAAGTTCATACACATCGGTTAATCGGTTAATTTCCATCTGTTGTCCCTAGAAAAACTAAAACACATTAAACAATATTACACCAAAATATAAAGCAATGCTAAAATACCCTTGGCCATATGAGCATTGTCTTCTCTAGAATTTGCAGTTGTTTAATTGTTCAATAAAGCCCCTCTATCAATCAATCAATCAATCATGAACAATAATTACATTTTAATTGCATCTGCAGGAAGGCGTGTGTGTACACGTGCATGAGCTTTTGACAAGAGTAGAAGCTAGCTTTAAGTCAGTGGAAGTTAGAAGTGTTTATTTCTCATTAGCTTTTACATGATATATGACAAAGAAGTGATATTTACACACAAACGAAACAAAGTCTGCAGCTAGCTAGACGGCACTGTGGGAAAGGGGGGGGTGTTATTTTTTTGTTTGTTTTGTTTTCCAGTGGTGCATTGCTTACAGTATATACCTTTTCAAAATTAAGAAAAATGTCAGTTTGTTTTTGTAAAGTATTTATTTCTTAAATATTAAAACAAAAACAAACTGACATTTTTCTTAATTTTGAAAAGGTGTGCATTGCTTACAATATATACCTTTTCAAAATTAAGAAAAATGTCAGTTTGTTTTTGTAAAGTATTTATTTCTTAAATATTAAAACAAAAACAAACTGACATTTTTCTTAATTTTGAAAAGGTGTGCATTGCTTACAATATATACCTTTTCAAAATTAAGAAAAATGTCAGTTTGTTTTTGTAAAGTATTTATTTCTTAAATATTAAAACAAAAAAATGACATTTTTCTTAATTTTGAAAAGGTGTGCATTGCTTACAATATATACCTTTTCAAAATTAAGAAAAATGTTAGTTTATTTTTGTAAAGTATTTATTTCTTAAATATTAAAACAAAAACAAACTGACATTTTTCTTAATTTTGAAAAGGTGTGCATTGCTTACAATATATACCTTTTCAAAATTAAGAAAAAAGTCAGTTTGTTTTTGTAAAGTATTTATTTCTTAAATATTAAAACAAAAACAAACTGACATTTTTCTTAATTTTGAAAAGGTGTGCATTGCTTACAATATATACCTTTTCAAAATTAAGAAAAATGTCAGTTTGTTTTTGTAAAGTATTTATTTCTTAAATATTAAAACAAAAAAAATGACATTTTTCTTAATTTTGAAAAGGTGTGCATTGCTTACAATATATACCTTTTCAAAATTAAGAAAAATGTCAGTTTGTTTTTGTAAAGTATTTCTTTCTTAAATATTAAAACAAAAACAAAAAAGTTAGTGTTTATAATGAACCAAAATATTTTAAATATATAAGAGTTCTGAGAATAACGGAGAATAAAATTCTCTGCAATTAACCGGATTTCTACGTGTACTGCTATTTGGAAGATCTTATGTTAAAGGGGCACAGTTGTATGGAAGGGTGCTGGTTCAAGTTCCAGCAGTGCTTCTCAGCAACATTTCAGTCTAACATGTATAGGAGATTAACTGGACTGACTAATGAATAAGAGTTAAATCCTTGACCTTACAGTGTCATAACACGCGTGAAATGGTTTTGTAAAGAATAGCAAAGAATATACAACCATTCCAAAAATCTGAGGCAGAGGTGGCTTGCGATGTAAAGGATCAGATTTGCATGTTTAAAGGCATAATCATGATAAATTAATGTCAAAGTTCAGATCTGAGCTTTAAAGAAATGGTGAAAAAGCGGCTCCACCAACTAAAACCTTTTCCGCAATTTGAACCCAGCAAGCTATTTGAATTATGTTACATTTATTTTGCCAAACAGCAGGTGGAAATTAAAAGCTTGTATAAAAGAATAATTCCATCTGGAAAAAAGCATCAGATGGATTTTCCAAAAATATGGGTATAATAAATTCTGTAATAATAAAGTATGGGTAACTGTTTTAAAAAAAACTACTTTATTCAACATATCTTTTAGCCTTGGATCAGAGTTGTCCAAACTATTGCTTAACATTTCCAAAACAGGTTTTTAATCAGCATCTTAATTTTTCCAGTGAATCATGGTCCATCCATGTTGTTTCACATGAAATTGATTACCCTGCTCTGAACTAGACAGATGATTGCACAGTACAGCTGAGTAAGAGGATTTTACTCAACCATAACCCCAGAAAATGAGAATGAATAACAAAAGCAATCAGGACTTTGTACATGCACTAAAGCCCAGAGGTGGGATGAAGTCACCATCAAGACACTCTCAAGTCATGAATCAGCAAGTCCGAAGTCAAGTCTCAAGTCATAATGACCACCAACTGCTTGCAAACTGACTTGAGATTTAACTTGGGACTTGCAGATTGATGACTTGACAGTGACTTTGTCCCACCTCGGCTAAAGCCAGTATCTGTCTGGTCCAGATCTGAGACTCACAGCGTCTCGTGTCAGGGTTAGTGTAGAGAGAATTCTGCAGATGCAGCCTTAGAACACCTTCATAAAGTATTTTTCCAACTTTACTCGTACACAACAAAATATCATTCAGCGTGTTTGTACAGAAACTGTAAAAAAAAAAAAAAAGCTTCTATGTGTTCAACTACAAAACAAGTATTACATTACATTTTGTTTTTCAATGTCCAAGAAATGTTTTATTTGAAAAACTACAAGCCAGGAATCCTGATTTGCTTTGGCTGTCTGAATTTAATATGTTAAGTTAAAGGTGTTTGCTTTGTGTAAATTTCTGGAGAAAGCGCAGCAGCTGCGGTGGAGACAGCTGTACCCGCATGTAGGAAACACATGTATGTATTTACCTACTTTTGTTGGGAGTGTCTTATAATCCCATGGGGGCTGCACATTATTGTATGCAGGACACTTAAATAAAAATTATCTATTTATCTATCATTACATGCATTTGGGATCTACTAAGCCCCATCAGTTATTTAGTTGAAATACACAATTTTTTGTTAATTGTAACTCGTCACTTTACATATACTGCCTTGCTAATGCTAATGGTTTGAATTGTCTTGATTCTTACAGTTAGCAGGTGATGCTATCTTTGTCCATAATAGTTTGCAGTTAACATCCTTTTCATTTGTGTGATTGCTAATGCTAACTACTAAGACATACCTGGATATACTAATGCTAACCATGGTTTGGTTTTTTTCTTAAAAAGCCCTGTCAGTCATCTGTTTTCACTCAAAGAAGTAAGTCCTATGCATACGTGATTGTCCCCAGATACCATAGGTGGATGAAACTCTACGACTCAGTTACAGGCGGACGGACTGGGGCATTGCAGATGACGTATCTTAAGCAAGGACATGAAAAGGTAGTGTGATAGAGAGTTGAAGCTAGGTCTACGTGTTGCTAGTCCAACTCCTATCCCACTGAGTTACCTGCTCTGCAATACTTTTACTTAAATTACATTTATTTAGCTAACTGAAAATGCATGTCCTACATCTTGATTTAAAATTCTAAATCTCAAGGAGAATAATGGGGAAAAGACTTCTTTTTCACCTTTGGGACATACAGCGCACAGGAAGGTACATAAGGTTCCACAAGGTCTGTTAACAATTTTAAGAACAAAGCATTGGAGTCTGTGCCGCCAATGACGTGAGGCTGGTAGTCCTGTGTAATGGTCTAAATTGGAACTGTACTGGGTAAATTTTGAACCATTTGAAGACTTTGTAGTCGTATGCTGCAATCCAAGCAATAAACCAGGACTGTTTGTGCATCAGCTCTTTTTTTAAAAAATTGAACAAAATATTGATTTGATTTTGTATTAATAATGCACCAACCATATTGACCTGGTTAGTACTTGGATGGGAGACCCCTTTGGAGCCTCAGCGGCTGTGTGTGTTTCTTCAGGTAAAACTGGAGTTGCGTCAGGAAGGGCAAATGGCGTAAAACTTGTGCCAACTACAAATGCGGATCTGGCTGTATCCGGCGACCCCGACCACAAATCAGGAGCAGTCGAATGGACAACAACAACAATGCATCAACCATATTATCGGAGTGAGCCCATTAGAAGAAAAAGAAATTAATGGCAAATGTTAACAACAGCAACAAAATATGAAAAAATTAGAATAACGCAAAATAAAATTTTATTTCTATTCAAGTACTCGGCAGACACATTGATATGTGACTTTCCAGGTAGTTCGCCAAATTGTCCGCATATCTTCAAGTCTAAATAAATTCATTCATTCAAGTAATTCAGTTAGTCTGTAATTTCCCCTTTAGTGGCAAAGGTCATTTTTTTCCATTGCTAAAGGTCACACGGCACGAACGAAGGACAATGAAGCCCAAGCGAAACAAGAAATCTGGAGTTTCACTGACTTTCTAAGGCATCATTTAACCATTGTTCAGCTTCTTTCCTGCAGCTGGCGCTTCGTCAGAATTTTTAAACTGTTGAAAAATTTGAACGAATAACACCAACTACCTCAATTCATGATTATTTGGTTTTGCTTTTGTTCTTGACGGTTTCTTATTGTTTGCTTAGTTTTTGTAATGTTAGCATTTCGTTTGACTGTCATCCAACTTTGGTCAACCCCCCCAAGTTCGACGTATTGAACAAAACTTGACCAACGATATCTGAATGAATCACTAACTAAAGCTTCGAGGAGCTGAATGAAACATCCTTGTATCGCTAATGAATCATTCATTTTTGGGACAAGAACAGAAACAATAGCGTTAAGAACGTTTTATCAACTACTTTAAATGTTTACGCACGTTTCAACCGTTTGTGTCTGGCCTGCGTGTGCGTGTCTTCAGGAGTAGCCTACGTCTGACATGAACAGTTCCCCATGGTCAAAGGTACTCGTCAGGACAAGTACTATCACAAATAAAGTGTACAACAAAGTACAGACACGCCGCGAGAACTCAGAAAGTGAAGACAAACAAAACTTGTTGTGAAGACAAACAAAATCTCTCACCTGTTGTCAAGACAAACACACCTGTGGAAGTATTGCAGAAATGAGGACAAGACTGGCTGTGTTCAGTTTTATACCCACTTTTGGTCACGTCATCATGAATGTTTCATTTTGATTTCATTTAAAGCATCGAGGTTGACGTTTGCTTCATTTTTCTTTCGTTAGTTTTGGATTTGTTTCATTGCTTTCATTCAATCATTCATTGAAGTCAACAAATTTTGTTTTACATTCTGTTTGAGTTTGCTTGATCTGCAGGTTTTTTGATGATGGGAAAGGTGCAGGAATTTTTTTCCACCTTTTATCAACAATTTTTGACTTTTTATCCTTTGTCCAGCTATCGCCATTGCCGTGTCACAGCTCTTTTTAAACATACAATATCACCAGTGTTAATCAAGAACTATGCCTGATTCTCATTACATTTATTGGACTGAAGTTGATGCAGGCTTTAATGTATAGAGTGGTGCTATCCTTTGAAAGCCAGTTGAATAAACTGATGAAGCACGCCTGTTTATTTCTAACACTAAATGGTGGCATTTCTGGGATAAAAACTTCTTATTTGACTGCAGTGGTTTCAGAGAATACTACGTCTCCGTAGGCTCGTCAGTGTTTAGTCTGAGAGTTCCACTTCCCCATCTGTTTTACACATGCCTGCTGGACGAACTAATTAGATAAGTCTCATTATCTATGCTACATTAAGCTATCATCTAAGTAGACCAATCAGGAGGTCAGGGGGCCCGTAGGCTTAAAGCCAGTGATAACTGTTACTGTGAAGGATTTAATCAGCGTTGGTGATTTTATGTATTTAGTCACATTGCTGTTCATTAATATTCCTGTTTAAATGATCATTTGTCATTGTTCAATGTGTCCACTTGACATGTCTGAGCCTGTTCTAGCGACTTGCAATGAATACATGAAAAATATATGTTTAAAACATTTAACAGGTTTGAGTGACCGAGATATTGTGATTCAGTGTACGATGCATCTGGAAAGTATTCACAGCGCTTCACTTTTTTATGTTACAACCTTTTTCCAAAAGGGATGAAATTCCCCCCACTTACAATTCTACTCACAACACCACATGATGAGAACATGAAAAAAGTTTGTTTTTTTTTTCATTTTTGCAAATTTATTAAAGATAAAAAAAACAAAAAAAAAATACATATACATAAGTATTCATAGCCTGCTGATGCACCTTTGGCAGCAATTACAGCCTCAGGTCTTCTTGAAGATGCCACAAGCTTGGTGTACCTATCTTTGGGCAGTTTTGTCCATTCCTCTTTGCAGCACCTCTCAAGCTACATCAGGTTGGATTGGGAGCGTCGGTGTACAGCCATTTTCAGATGTCTCCAGAGATGTTCAATTGGATTCAGGTCTTTGGCTCTGGCTGGGCCACTCAAGAACATTCACAGATTTGTCCTGAAGCCACTCCTTTGGAAGTGACTTCAGGGCTGCCATGTGCCTTTTATTAAAGAGTGGCTTCCGTCTGGCTATTCTACCATACAGGCCTAATTGGTGGATTGCTGCAGAAATGGTTTTCCTTCTGGATGGTTCTCCTCCCTCCACAGAAGAATGCTGGAGCTCTGACAGAGTGACCATCAGGTTCTTGGTCACCTCCCTGACTAAGGTCCTTCTCTGCCGATCACTCAGTTTAGACGGGCGGACAGCTCTAGGAAGAGTCCTGGTGAATCTGAACTTCTTCCATTTATGTATGATGGAGGCCACTGTGCTCATTGAGACCTTCAAATCAGCAGAAATGTTTCTGTACTCTTCCTCAGATTTGTGCCTCGAGACAATCCTGTCTCAGAGGTCTACAGAACAATTCCTTTGACTTCATGCTTGGTTTGTGCTCTGACATGCACTGTCAACTGTGGGACCTTATACGTAGACAGGTGTGTGTCTTTCCAAATCATGTCCAATCAACAGAATTTACCCCAGGTGGACTCCAATTAAGCTGCAGAAACATCTCAAACATGATCAGTGGAAACAGGATGCACCTGAGCTCAATTTTGAGCTTCATGGTAAAGGCTGTGAATACTTACGTAAATGTGATTTCTTAGTTTTTGTTGATGTTGTTGTTTTTTTGTCTTTAATAAATTTGCAAAAATCTAAAAAAATAAACTTCTTTCACATTGTCATATGTGATATTGTATGTAGAATTTTGAGGAAAAAAACAAAATGTGGAAAAAGGAAAGTGCTGTGAATACTTTCTAGATGGAGAGTAAAATGCAAAGCACACACATTATAAAGTATCAAAAATGAATGACCTTCTAGCAAACCATTTCTATTTTTCCAAAATTTTATTCATTACCTATTGCCATGAAATTTATATTGCCATCTCTGCTATGACACTTGGTTTCTAACTGATAACTGGAACACAGACAAAAATTGGAACCTCCATCCAATTTTGGTGGTGTAGGTAAATCCACACAAAATCCACAATCCGGATCAGATACGGATCAGTCTTTGTCAGGATCAGTCTTTCTCATATTTGAAAGTGAGTGTCAGTCTGCACCCCACTTTCAAATATGAGAGTGACCGGGGCACATTTGATTAAGATATACTGTAAAATATACATTAAATGTGATTTTCAATGTTAAATTTAAATAGCCACAAAATCTGTAATCCAGATCACATCCAGATCAAACGTCAGTCGATAAGAGATACCATCCTACATAACGGTTAAAAATAAGATAGAAATTTGTTCTGGATTTGATATGAATTTTTGAAAATTCGTTCACTGTGAAAGGATAGGGATTTTTTCATTTTTTCAAAATTTTTCCTGGCTTTGACCTTTGACCTATGACCTTGAAAATTAAATCAGTTCTTGCCTATCAGGATATGAATCCTCTGTAAAAAATTGCATTGAGATATATGAACATAATCTCCACTCAACTTTGTTAGCAGAGGCAAAAAGGTTATCATATCCATGTTTTGCTTTGTTTTTTTTTTTGTTTTGTTTTTTTACAACCCCAATTCCAGTGAAGTTGGGATGTTAAGTAAAATGTAAATAAAAACAGGATACAATGATTTGCAATTCTTCTTCAACCTATATTTAATTGAATACACCACAAAGACAAGATATTTAATGTTCAAACTGATAAACGTTGTTTTTCTACAAATATTTGCTCATTTTGAAATGGATGCCTGCAACACATTTCAAAAAAAGTTGGGACGGGGCAACAAAAGACTGGGAAGGTTGATGAATGCTCAAAGAACACCTAATTGGAAACAAGTGAGTGTCATGATTGGGTATAAAAGGAGCGTCCCCAAAGGCTCAGCCATTCACAAGCAAAAATGGGGTGAGGATCACCACTTTGTGAACAACTGTGTGAAAAAAAATGGTCCAACAGTTTAAGAAAAATGTTTCTCACTGTTCAATTGCAAGGAATTTAGGGATTCCATCATCTACAGTCCACAATATAATCAGAAGATTCAGAGAATCTGGAGAACTTTCTACATGTAGGCGGTGTTATTTCTACCTGGTTCTTTTATGTACAATTCTGTCCCTTACCAAAAACCAAACCATTGTATTCCTCATTTTGAGTTTATTCAAGGTCACATTAGAAACCAGGCCTGGGACCCTCACAGATCTTGTGAAAGGCACATGAAGTAACTTGTACAACACTTTTATACAATGTGGGTGTTAACAGTGGGTTTAGTCTCACATTTCTAATGTTACTGGCTCTCACCAACAGGGGGTGGTCTCCCCTGGACACATGATAGAGTAAAACTTAACATATTTCTCAGAACTTCCAAACAAATAACACAAATAGTTGATAGCTAACATAAAATAAAGAATTAGCACAGATATTATCTAGCAGCAGCAACGCCGAAAACCAACACTGAATGCCCATGACCTTCGATTCCTCAGGCAGTGCATTAAAAACCAACGTCGGATCTTACCACGTGGGCTCAGGAACACTTCAGAAAACCACTGTCAGTTAACACAGTTCGTCGTTACATCTACAAGTGCAAGTTAAAACTCTACCTTGCAAAGTGAAAGCCATACATCAACAACATCCAGAAACACTGCCGCCTTCTCTGGCCCCGAGCTCATTTGAAATGGACAGACCCAAAGTGGAAAAGTGTGCTGTGGTCTGATGAGTCCACATTTCAAATTGTTTTTGGAAATCATGGACATCGTGTGCTCCAGACAAAAGAGGAAAAAGACCATCCAGATTGTTACCAGCGCAAAGTTCAAAAGCCAGCATCTGTGATGGTATGGGGGTGTGTTAGTGCCCATGGAATGGGCAACTTACACATCTGTGATGGCATCAACAATTTTGAAAGGTACATCCAGGTTTTGGAGCAACACATGCTGCCATCCAAGCAACGCCTTTGTCAGGGACATCCCTGCTTATTTCAGCAAGACAATGCCAAGCCACATTCTACACATGTTACAACAACGTGGCTTCATAGTAAAAGAGTGCAGGTACTAGACTGGCCTGCCTGTAGTCCAGACCTGTCAACCATTGAAAATGTGTGGCGCATTATGAAGCGCTAAATATGACAATGGAGACCCCGGACTGTTGAACAACTGAAGTCGTACATCAAGCAAGAATGGGAAAGAATTCCACCTGCAAAGCTTCAACAATTAGTGTCCTCAGTTCCAAAACGCTTATTGAGTGTTGTTAGAAGGAAAGGTGATGTAACACAGTGGTAAACATACCACTGTCCCAGCTTTTTTGAAACCTGTTGCAGGCATCCATTTCAAAATGAGCAAATATTTGCACAAAAACAATAAAGTTTATCAGTTTGAACATTAAATATCATGTCTTTGTGGTGTATTCAAATGAATATAGGTTGAAGAGGATTTGCAAATCATTATATTCTGTTTTTAATTTACCTTTTTCACAATGTCCCAACTTCACTGGAATTGGGGTTGTACTATTGTATTGTATTGTGTTGCATTCATCTGTTTTATTGTGTTAAATGACAAATTTTTTTGATTTGAGAGTAATGTTTAGAGTAAATATAATTTTGGAATGATTAACACACTTTGAAAAGCAAAGTACAGAATTACAATTAAGATTGGAAGATGTTATGCAGATACATTTGTTGATTTTGTTGCGGACGGGGTAGATAACTAAATAGCAGTAAAAATAACTAAAAAGAAATGATCACATAACACAGGAACAGAGTGACACATTGGTGTGTGTGCTGAACTGACGGGGCGTTACCGCCGACAGCCGCAGCTGTTGAGATCTCTGGTTCTGGATGTCCCAGCTGGAGAACATGTACCATGTTTGGACAGACATGAAATTACAACTGTCCAGTGTGATCTGCGTGTGTCTGCTTGCTGTCCTCACGTGGACATACATAAAAACATATATCGCTGTTGTGATGGGCTGCAACAAGCGAATGCACGGCGCGCACATTGACAGGCTGCCCCAGATGAAAGGGGTCATCAGATCATAACATGTAGCAGGCAATCCGAATTTCACGTCACCCACATGAGCTCTGTTCCACATGACGCGGTGTCTGTCCTGCGGCACGACATCCACAGGACATGGGTCTCGGGCTGGACACACACGTGGCGCTGGCTGGACACACCAGGCCAGCAGATGTGGACATGATAAGAGTGAACTGCATCATTCATGTCATTTCATGACTGTACATCTGTGACCATGGGTCATTTACAGAGGAACAGACGGTTCGTACTTGTATTGTCTGCTCGATAAGAGGGATTCAATAAAATACGGTGTTGTTTTTATGGTGTGTGGTTTTATTATTTTTTTAAATACGTCTGTCTCCTTGATGATGTCAGGCATTTTCCCACACCTTTTATAGGACAGCAATGGTAGCATAGTGGTAAAGTTTCTGGCTGGCAATCAGAGCTTTTGTAAATTGCAGGTTCGAATCCCGTGGGTGGCATGTATTTTTTTTTCCCCGGCAGCTACACTGTGTGGTTACATATGGTCCAGCTGCTTGCACTATGTTCCCACGGGATCATTCACGCCTGCCAGACTGTCCATCCCAACATCGACTCGATGTTTTTGTGGTTTGCTCATACAAGCTGTTTCGCCGTGATTCGCCCTGATTTGTACTTATTCGTACTATGTGTGAAGGGGCCCTAAGGAGGGCGTTTACAGACCTTAAAGGAGCTGTTGGATTTGTCTAATTGAAACGAAACATGAACCCAACAAGACTGTGGTCAACTGAAATGATGGAAACAATTATACAGTACGCTTTGAAACTAGAAAATACACAAAAGAAATGAAAAACAAATGGGCAGAAATAGCAGTCAGCGTTTGTGACAAAACTGTGAGAAATCACTTGAATGAAATGAGGTTTACACACAATAGGGCCAAAGGAAAACCAGAAACAACCCTAAACAGAACAAGAAGCTGAAAAGAGGCATTTATGGGGTGTGGATGATTGGATGAAAGTGTTATTTGGTGATGAATCACAAATCTGTATTGGTTGGGGAGATGGTGCTGAAAGTTTTTTGTTTTTGTTTGTTTATTTTTTCTGGTGCTGTTCTAACAGAACATAAAAAGATGACTGCCTGAAGCAAATAAATTAATTCTCCCACTCATTGCTCATTTAGGGCTGCACGAGGGGTAAATGTCAATCAGTACCTCAGCAGTCAATGCACTTGCGCACAGTAACGGTCTGGACACTTCTCATATTCAACCATTTGCAAATATTGTATGTTTAGTGATCCACATCTACATCTGGTTCTGTTCTCTGTCTTGCATTTTACACTGAGTGCCTTTAGCCTTGGGCACTCACATTTTGTTAACCTTTGGCTACTTTTGGACCGAGTCTGTTCTTAGAAATTAAAGGGAAACTGGGATTTTTCAGACTGTGGTCTCTTTTTGGATTCAACATTTCACTCGGGACAGAAACTACGATAATCTTCTATTATTGAATTAGAACGGGATAAATGGCTGTGCAATGTAGCTTTATGGTACTCGGTAAAAACCCTCACAGTGAATGAATTCTTGTCACCACCAAAGAGGGGAAAATGTCATTAGAGGTGTCTGGTAGCATGGAGAGGATTCCAGTGGAGATAAACATGCTCATGTTTACCTCAGCAAGTCCAAAGGAACATTTTTAAATGACTGGTTATACAGGCAGGTATAACCAGTTACCTTAGCTTTTTTTTTTTCTCATTTGACAACACTGCTCTCTACCAAGTCCATAAAATTTGATTATCGATGATGGGTGGGACTTACAGAACAAGCCTCTCATCACTTAGAGGCTAAGATGAGCAGCTAACTGCATAATCAATCAACTTAAGAAGCTTCGTTACATTTCATGAGGTAAACATGGACACTTTTACCTCTGCAGGAATCCTGTCCATGGCATTGGACACTCCTTTAACGATGATTACACTGTGTCTCTGAACGCTTAGCCAGTTAGCCTGTGGCAGTGTGGCAGTGTTTAGGTTCTTGATCAATAATCCACAGATTAAGTTCATTTGTGTCCCAAGTGAAAACATCGGCATGTAAAGATAGATGAAATGTTGAAAAATGTTGATATGGGTTGCCACAGACTTTACCCGAGCACCTTCTGGTGGGCATTGTTGGCCGATGAAAACATCAACGAGCTCAATACAAATACATGTAATTTGACCACTTTTCAAAGGGCTCAAACTCGTCAATAAAGTCAATTTAATGTACAGTGGTTCATTTCAAGTCAGCTTGGTGTATAAATCTCATCATTTCAGGCAGTGAGAGCTATCAGCTGGCTGTTAGAAGCAAGTTAGACAAAACAAAATCAGCTGAGTTCAATAGAAAGCAATACAGTCCAAGCTTGTTTTCATCACACAGCCAGTCGCAGAAGTATGAATTCTTACCTTCGGATTCGCCACTTTGCCGGAAGTGACGTATACTCACGCCAACCCGTTCTCCTTTGAGAAAACGATCTGAAGTACAAAATTTGCCCGACAACCGGCCCTGAATTGGGTCAGATACTGGCCTCTCTCTCCTAGTCTGTGATTGGTTGGTGGCCGAGACGCTGACGTCAGCCCATGCGTCAGCCTCACGTTGATGTGGCGTGAGCTCTGCTCTGCTATTGGTCATTTAGGAGTTGGAAATTTCACTCCAAAATGGAGGTCAGTATCCGGCCCAGTTCATAGCTGGGCTGGTTGTCGGGCTAGTCCAAAATAAGTACATAGAGTGTATAAGCCTTTTTACACTCTGGAAATGCGCATGTGCGACCAGGCTGGTTCAAAGGTCGATAAGTGTAAAAATGTAAACAGACGCTCAGTCAGTGCAACATCACTCAATCAACTGTCTAAAATAAAATAATTTTACAGATGTTTATAAGAAGGAGTGAAATGCAACTGTTTTACCAAGCCATTACAATATAAATACTAGGACTGCAAGCAGTCATATATGGGCCCTCGTTCCGCGCAACCTCCTACCCAGGCCAGTGGGTGCCCTTGTGACCACATGTGGGCATGTGCATGCAGGGGCAACCACTCATCACACAGTTAAAATTTTAAACAAATCACACAATGCATCAAGGAGTCATCACATGTTGATTGTTCATCCACTAGGGGGCGCTCAGTGTACAAACAGAGGGGCTGGGTGTGTTGAGGGGCCAACCGTCATCATACATATGAAGTTTCAAGTCAATCAGGCAAAGCATGAAGGAGTTATCATGACTTGATGTTCCATGGCAAAGGGTCAAAATGGCGGCACCATAGCGGCCACACCCTTCAACATAGAGAAAAGCTTTCGATAACTTTTGGTCAGTATCATCTTTGGATGCTGTCAAAGAAATTTGATGTGCATTGGACAAAATCCCTAGGAGGAGTTCGTTCAAATACAACATGTGGAAATCATTTCAAAATGAGAAGAAAATGTAAAATGGCCGACTTCCTGTTTGGAGTAGACTCATGGTGCAAGAGACTTTTTTGTACGTCTATGCAAGTCACACGTGTACCAATTTTCATCTCCCTACTCCAAAAAAAACACTATGGGGAGGGGTTTTGGAAAGTTTCAAGGGGGCGCTATTGAGGCATTTTGCCCCGCCCACGGGCGATGCCCCTATGAATTGTAAGAGGTTGTTGTGCTTGACCTGTGTTTCAATTTTCATGATGATATGACAAAATTAAAGCCGTCAAAAGGAATAACGTAATTTCATGGCGAATGGGCAATATTCGGCACGCCGCCACACGGATGCCGTTACTCATAACTTCACGGCGATCATCGCCTACGTTCACCAAGTTGTTCTGCATGTTTTAGAAGTGGAATGAAGTTGATGGGGTTAAATATGTGACTTCAGTACCTGTTTAAGTATAATGTTCCATGGCGAAGGGTCAAAATGGCGGCGCCATAGCGGCCACACCTTTCAACATAAAGAAAAGCTTTCGATAACTTTTGGTCAGTATCGTCTCTGGATGATCTGGAAGAAATTTGAAGTGCATTGGACAAAATCCCTAGGAGGAGTTCGTTCAAATACAACGTGGAAATCACGCCAAAATGAGAAGAAAATTCAAAATGGCCGACTTCCTGTTTGGAGAAGACCCATGGTGCAAGAGCCTTTTTTGTACATCTACGCAAGTCACACATGTGTACCAATTATCATCTCCCTACTCCAAAAAACCCCTATGGGGAGGGGTTTTTGAATGTTTCAAGGGGGTGCTATTGAGGCAATTTACCCCGCCCATGGGCGACGCCCCTATGAATTGTAAGAGGTTGTCGTGCTCAACCTGTGTATCAATTTTCATGATGATGTGACAAAATTAAAGCCATCAAAAGGAAGAATGTAATTTCATGGCGAATGGGCAATATTCGATACGCCGCCACACGGACGCCGTTACTCATAACTTCACGGCGTTTATCGCCTATGTTCACCAATTTGTTCTGCATGTTTTAAAAGTGGAATGAAGTTGATTGGGTTAAGTATGTGACATCAGGACCTCTTAAAGTAAAAATAGGATATTTCCTGCCACCACCGGGGGCGCTATGGCGCAGGTGGGAACTTAAGATATATAGACATTCAGGGCGGAGCCCTCATCATGTTCAGCAAGTTAGAAGGATCTACGATGAAGTATGTGGGCGTGACAGCCGTTCGAAGTGAAATGGCGTGCTCCGAAAAGCTCGCCAAAGTTTGACGACCCCTAGCAGCCACGCCTTTTTCACTTAATTAGAATCTTTTGATAACTTTTGATCACCATTGTGTTGTGATGATTTTGACCAAATTTGAAGACAATTGGATGAAATCCCTAGGACAAGTTTGTTCAAATGTAAGTAGTGGAAATGGCCAAAAATGGCAAAAATTTGCTCAAAATCGAAACTTAAAATCAAAATGGCCGACTTCCTGTCGATATTTCACCATGACAGTAAGAGACTTTTTCGTGCGTCCTGGCATGGTAAATATGTGTACTGAATTTCATGAGGCTACGACGAAAAAAGCCCAATGCGGAGGGGTTTTTGAACATTTCTAGGGGGCGCTATTTCGCGATTTTTCTGCGACCATGTGCGACGCCCCCAAAATATCGAATTTCGGATCCGGCTGGACAACTTTGGAAAGTTTGGTGAGTTTTTGAGCATGGGAAGAGGCCGAAATTTCGATTTCAAGAGTGAGAATAATAATAATAATAATAATAATAATAATAATAAACAGCGCAATTACAATAGGGTCCTCGTAGGACGTTGCCTACTCGGGCCCTAATTATAAATAATACCCTTGAGATTATCCCAAATGCTTTCTCCATCCCAAGAAGCACACAAGAAAAGCTGTTGGAGAAAATTCCTCTGTGCTTCTGGAACGATTAGAGATGGTTTTATCAACCAATCTCTGAGAAAAAATGATTAATCCACTACAAAATAATTATTTTATATAACACAGCATCCAGCAGCACACAGTGTGGCATCCAATGGGTCGCGTTTGCCCAGCGAATTGTGTGGCAGTGCGCAGGTCATCGAGTCATGCCACTCTTATTATTCAGCCAGCCGGACTCGAGTTCGTATATTGGGTCGGGGAATGATTTGCCATTATCTTCTTTTAAATAGGCAGCGTAATCTGTTGCCTTGCTCCGTTGTGATACAAATCAATGTGTTTTATCCCACCTGTGTTCATTATTAATTGATCCAAATCACAGGCACATGTGCCTATAAGCTTAATAAATGACACAGAACATGCAGAGATACAGACCAGAAAGTTACCTCATGATTATTTACAAGAGACGCCATTCAACTGCCATTCGCCAACCAGGAAACAATAGTTAAAAATAATCAAAGTTTCTGTCATTCTCGTTGCCAGCACAGTTAGTCATGATGCCTCGAGACTGCAGTTTACACCTCTTGCTCTTTGACCTCGTGCATCACACCTGGAAGCGTACAAGAGTGAGAAAAGGCTTATTATCACATGGCTCATGCAAGCATGTCAATGAAGCAAAAGAAGAAATGTATAGTGCCACCAACAGGTTGGGGGTGGTAAAGGTTGGTGCGGCTCAACAACCCATTATGTACTGTATTTTTATGATTATCTCAGAAGTTACGATCAACATGCTCCACTTTTTCTGGCATATTTAACTTCTTTCCAGTTTTTAAGAACATCTCCTGCCTCGTTTTCCTTCACTTGTTCAGAGAATCTCCATCTGACGTTTAACCCTGTAAGCTCACGGTGTTATTCCTCTGTATGTGTTCTTCCTCGCCGTCCATTCCGGCTGTTATGCCCTTTATCCCCGACACCAGCCTCCCTTTGAAGTCCTCTTTTAAGAGCACAATTAGCCCCCTCGCCCAGATGCCGCACTCACATCTCACCTTCTTAATAAGGCTCTCAGAGACAAGTGTCAGACCTTTTCCAAACTCTGTCACACGCATGCACTCCGGACGGCTCGACGGCTCCTTACAAAACATGCTTGTAAATTCTTCGTCACTCAGCTGCAGACTGTGCACACGATCTGGCACTGTCCACATGTTTGCATTTGAGAGAGACAAATGAAAGGGGACCTTCTGGTGCTTTGAGTCTGTGTGAATGTAGCTTCCGGTGCTTTGATACAAAGTGAATCAGTGGTGGTGGTGGGGGGGTGAAAGAAGCCATTAAGGCAGCAAACCGCCTAATTGTTGCTCATCGTGTGCACAGTTTGCAATACGTTGGTCGGTTCCACAGAACCTGCTTTGTGCACCGTTGTCCAACATGTGCATCAGGGTGGAGAGTTCAGCATCTCCGATGTGCCGCTAATCCCGCTGAGTGTTGTGTTGGATGGAGAGGATCGTCCATATGCAAACACAGACTTTCTGCCTTCCTATAATAACTTCCTCGGAAGCAACGGCAGCTCAGCTTTGAGCTATTTAAGACCAGCAATCCTTTGAGGAGGGAGGATATAACTCCCCCCCCCCACACACACACACACACTCCCCCACCTCTGTACCACCACCGCCACTCCTCACTCTTTCTGTCATTAATAATATGATATTGTCCCATCTGTTGGGGGAGCCAGCAGGGAGCACGTGTTTCCACTTAGGCTCATCAGAACCTGATGTGAGGAGGCCTGGGTGAATGAGAGCAACTCAAAGTGGGAACCCAGGCCTAGAATGGGAACAGCAGCACAGCGAAGGGTAATTAAATCGCTGGGCTCAGGTATACACTTCAATGATCTACAACATTCACATGGTGTGACTTCACGTGCTGGAATTAAAGTAGATTCTGATGAAAGATGAGGTGAGCTGCAAAATGTTTTTCAAATAAATTCTCTCTCTCTCTCTCTCTCTCTCTGTCTCTCTCTCTGTCTCTCTCTCTCTCCTGCTGTCACAATTTGCCACTGTGGCCAGGTTTTGTTCTCATGGGGCCACAGGACAGTCAAGCCGAAAAAAAAAAAAAAAATCTGCTGCTGCCCAAAGCTGCTCCCATGTATCAGCATCAGGCAAGAACCACCCGACATTTGAAGACTGATTGTGTCGATCTGATGATACATTTCTGTATTTACAACAGAACTGATGAAAGTTTTCCTGGAATCACAGGATTTCCAGATCCAGAACAGACAGTATTTAAAAAACAAACAATGAACAACAACAAATGAACCCCTAGGTGTTATGCTGCATTCAAAACTCTCGGAAGGTCAGAGATTCTGACCTCTAGCTCGGGGAAAAATGGCTTGAACACGCCGTCTGGCTCGGAAACTCGTGAGTAAATTGAGCAACCCGAGGTATCCGTGGGGGGGGGGGGTGCCCTCGTCCTAACCTCTTTATATTATTTTGTGGTATATATTACAACCTGAAACTGATTTTAAAGTTCACAAATATCTGTAATACAGTAAAACTTGCCTAAGCCATCATCGTATAAACCGGATATTTGCACTCACTGGACAAAAGCAAAAGTGCTTTTGTGTGGTTTTCCATGCAATAAACACAGTACATAATGGATTTTGTTTAACAAATTTGTGCTCACACCAGACAAAACGTTCTGTCCAAACGCAATGCATTTTCATTAAAAACCCCTCGCGTGTCCCAGACAGAGTACTCTGGATGTGCCCAGTCACAGAGGTACAAAATGAAGTTCAGCACTGACACTCGCTGATTTGAGGAAAGTGGGCACCGTATTTCCTTAAGTAAAAGACCGGACATTTATTTTTTTCAAGCTGTGCTCAGACCCAGACCTAAACGAGGCAGGGCGTAATTCAAGGCTGGTGATTATTAACAAAATGCTGCTTGCTGCCTGCACTGTTATATCATGGTAAGTTTCACACATATCCCTGGGTGTGACAAACCAAACTGCTTTAGATCACAGCCCCTCTGCTTGGCCGCAAGCCTGCGCACCTGCTAAATGACGGACACCGCAAAGGACTGTGATTTGTCACTTTTCCGGTTTCACGAACATCATATTTTAAAAGTTTTTTCACTGTGCATGCTGATTACATTTCAATCATGGATCAAATAAGTTTGGCAGAAAAGTCTGCAAATATGACTTCACAACACGGAGTCAGAAAAAGACGCTGAAATGACCCGCAATTCATGGATGAAATTGCACGTACAGTTGGTTTGGAGCAGTGGTGGGCACAGTTCCGCTAATCCGCTAACCGCTATTTATCAAAGATAATGTTTTCATTATCGGATTATCTTTTCAGATAACTTTGAAAACCATCATCGGACCAATTATCTTCCAATAAATTTTGGTCTGACAATTTTTAAATCGCCAACATATTTTTGCAGGTGAAGTAAATAAAGCTTCCACAGATAAAAATCTTTGTTAAATCTGATATCAAAGATTTTAGCGCTTACCTGTTTTGTAGCAGTTGCAGTCAGAAGCAAACTGGGCACAAGATCATTGCTCCTGATACCATACTAATTCACTGCCAATATCACCCAAGTCATCCAGAGACATACAGTTTTAACTTATGGTTAAAATCTTAACCAAACTAATTTCGGACATGTTATTTAAATTAACATCACTTCTGAAGTTTTAGAACGTGAAAATATCAGCTATACGAGGGCTGTCAATAAAGTATAGGTCCTTTTTATTTTTTTCAAAAAACTATATGGATTTCATTCATGTTTTTACGTCAGACATGCTTGAACCCTCGTGCGCATGTGTGAGTTTTTCCACTGACGTCGGTGACGTCATTCGCCTGTGAGCACTCCTTGTGGGAGGAGTCATCCAGCCCCTCGTCAGAATTCCTTTGTCTGAGAAGTTGCTGAGAGACTGGCGCTTTGTTTGATCAAAATTTTTTCTAAACCTGTCAACCTCCATGTTGATAACCATTTGTAAAATCCAGGCTGCTTTTGATGGCTTTCAGTGGAGTATATGAGAAATTGTTTAACAGCTATGAGAAATTGTTTAACAGCTGGACATGTTCCAACTTGTCCTTAAGGCTTCCAACAGAGGTGTTTTTCCTGTGGCGGAGCGTCGCGGCGGCTGCGAGCCGACGCTGCAATCCGCCCGCACGTCTTTCATTAAAAACAATCTCCTTTAACAGTGGAAGATCCGGATAAAATGCTGAAACCGATTTCTTCTGAAACTTCTCTGTTCTCTCACGATGTCCTGGATCAATAGAGCCTGAAATGTGGAGGTTTTCAGCTTGAAACAGGCTGACGACGGCACCTGAGAGCGCTGCACGACATCTCGCTCTGTGGGAAGTCCTTAAAGCGACAGTATCACCTCAAAATCTCTCATCAGCCGTTAAAATTTTCACCGAAAACCAGCTTAATTTTTCAAACCGTGTCCACTTCGATGTGTCTCACAGGTTTAGAAAAAATTTTGATCAAACAAAGCGCCAGTCTCTCAGCAACTTCTCAGACAAAGGAATTCCGACGAGGGGCTGGCCGACTCCTCCCACAAGGAGTGCTCACAGGTGAATGACGTCACCGACAGGCGTGGAAAAACTCACGCATGCGCACAAGGGTTCAAGCATGTCTGACATAAAAACATATGAATGAAATCCATATAGTTTTTGAAAAAAATAAAAAGGAACTATACTTTATTGACAGACCTCGTATGTTTTAGTTTTAAAGTACTGCAGTAATTTTGAAGGTTTTAGTGTGGACATGCTCTGTTGCCCAGTGCATTATGGGTACAGTCATGACAGGAGAAATGCATCTGAGATGCTCTGATCAGGCTCCACACGGACAACAGCATTAAACTTTTTATATTGTGCCTAAAACTCTCATTAATATATTCTCTGGGTTTATAGACGTTGTTACTTGTTGTTGTGCTTGTTTTAAATGTCAGAAGCAGCTCAGGTTGCTTTTCCAATAGTTTCCTGTTTGCTCTACAGTCTCTACTGCCATCTACTGGCCAGTAGTGTTCATGGCAGTATTCACACTACGTATTGAGATATTCCATAAATTATAATTCTTTGTGTGCCTGAGAGTTGTTGCAGTCTCTTACTGCAGCTAAAGAAATAAAAGTATACATTTAGGTTGTATAGTGTTCATTTACAATTGTCATTGTGGATTTTGTTGTTAAAAAAAACGGGTACGCAAAGGATTATGGGTAAGGGGCTGAGCGTCTGGGCGCCAGAAGATGGCAGTGTTCTATGCATTTTGACCCCGGTTACAGCAGACGGTTAGTTACTTGGCTTTTGCAAATGGCTTTTTTTTTTTTTTTTTTTAGTTTTTTTTTACATATAAATAAAATGGCATATTTTACAAAAGCACATTTAAATACCAACACACGTCACGTCACATTAAGGTGTTGGTTTTTACATAGAATGAATGAGTCAACCAATCAATGTTAGTGGAGGCTCATTTACCCATAAGCCCTTTCATATCTGTCTGTGTTTGTTACAAAACTTCAGAATTAGTGCATTATTTAAAATTAAAAGATATGTGTTATATTTTAACTTTGTACAAATGACAGAATTGACATTAATGGAGTTATTCTATCCGTATTAATTTTATTTATAAATCACAAACCATAGGTCAGCACTGCTTTATTTTCCAAGACCTCCGCCTCATGGCGATACTGCTATTGAGTAGAGAGTTGAGCTTTGGTGCTTCTCTCAATTGGTTCACCGCTGCAAGCTATGTAGTAAACAGGAGCTTCCAGCAGTGGGCAGGGCCCCCAAAGACAGAAGTGCTGACTCATTGTTTGGGTCTGTGGTCACATTTGATGCTACCAGAAGTGATCATTGTGTTAAAACTCAAAATCAGCTTGATAGCAGTTTTAAGTGTACTGGAGACAATACTGAAAGTTATCGGGTAGCTGTAGCTTCCGATAAATATT
The DNA here is from genome assembly GCF_902500255.1 of Thalassophryne amazonica. NCBI lineage: Eukaryota > Metazoa > Chordata > Actinopteri > Batrachoidiformes > Batrachoididae > Thalassophryne > Thalassophryne amazonica. The sequence goes on from NC_047119.1 coordinate 34,771,588, forward strand.
TGGGTGGTTTATCGGTTTAGCTTTATATAAGATAACTTTTCAGTTAGCTGATTGTCTGTTATCAAAACTAACTTTTTGGTTAGCTGTGCCCACCACTGGTTTGGAGGTTGATGATTGTATAAAGAAGTGGAGCTTGTTGAAGGACAAATTAATCCAGAAAAAGCCACTGTTCCTGCCGTAAATTGCATAAAGATGGGATGGAGAACTTTAAAATGGCCACACGCACTTTGATGTCATTGCATGGCCACAGAGCTGGGGAAGCATAAATCAGTCTTTAGGATTTTAAGGTATCTCTCCGCAGTGGATTTAGAAAAAACAGTTACTCGACCAAATGTAATCTTTTTAATGTACATAATGCCCGGAGCTTATTTAAGCCAGGTGTTTATTTTTTCTCGGACAAAATTTTGACCCAGTCATCAAATGAGGCAGTTCGCGATTTTTATCAAGGAAATACGCAAGCCTAATTGGAGCTGGGGATTCCCCGTAGACCGTTCGGTGCCTCCTGACTGTAACTAATCTGTTACATAAATATAACGGTTTTTGTCCCTTTTATACATATAACATATTTTGTTGGTTTTATACATACAGCAGATTTTGATTATAACAGACAAAATTCACTGGTCCACCTGAATCCATTATATGCAACTTTTGCTGTACTTTCAAATAGTTAACAGACCAGATCCAGTTTTGTTCAATTTACAAAAATAAAACATGTGATTCTGTTGGCATACACCATTAATTGTATTGTTGTCTATAAATCTGCTGAATTAAAAATCAACGAATAATGGTAATTCAACCTAATTATTTGGGGTTTTTTTACTGTCACACTTTGTATCATTACTTTACCTACTTTAGTGCAACATATAGCCTACCATAAATGTAAAAATAATTTCACCATGCTCTCCTTAATACTAGTACTAGGACTAGGACTAGTGGACTCTAGTGGACCCTAGGACTAATGGGAAGTTCCCAGGTATCTGAGTTGATGTCGCAGCCAAGGCACCCCCGTTTGTGACTGGTTAGACAACAATGGTACTAATGTTGAAACTAAACTAAATTTTAACAATACGTTACTGCTATATGTAAGTGTTAGAGCGAACTGTCCAACACTTGAAAGGTTAGTGGGTGTGATACCTGATTGTCTGTTATATTGAGGACCAGATTGTCATTGAGGAAGATGCTGAGCTCAGAACTGCTCGTTCTTGTGGTATATTGCTCCACAAAACATGCAGGAACAGATATCAAGTAAGACGTCAATAGCCAATAGGCCGTGCAGTTTTGTAGTTTTCTGTAATGATGAAGCATCTAATGAATAAAAGACAAAAAAGCCCTTTAGTGGCATAACGGGTAAATCTCTACATGACTTTGCGCATCACTGTCATTTTGAGAAAAAGACGTTATTGATCATCTGACAACTTTTAAAGTTCCATGTACAAAAGAAAAATTATATAATGACACATGATGAGGACTGTGATCCTTAATTAGCCCTCAGTTAAAGATGTTTGCTCCAAGGGAAGTTACACCGCAGAGACTTTTTGTTTTATTTTATCTTCTTCTCCACATTTATTTCTCTCAGATGTTTGCGTGTTTTTCAAAATATACAAGTAATCAAATCATTATATTGTCTTGTATGAATGGTTTACAAAGCTGTAGGAGCTCTGGGACATGAGTAAGTTGCCATCACTCAACATATTTGTAAGATGTCATAATGTAAAACAACATTAAAATTGCCTGATCAAAGGCCTTGTTCTGTACTCTGATATGACTCCACCTCCAGACAGCTTTGCTGCAATCACTCTGTGCTAAATCAGATGCAGAAATAAACATCTCTGGGGTTTAGCTCCGCTGTCCAAAAGTCTGTCACATCAGGAACCTCAACCAAGGATCCCACATCTGTATGCACCAAAGACACTCTTGACTGCGATGGTACAGTAGCACTTTAATGATCAACCACTGATTCTGCACCGACAAAAAAATAAACGTTTTGAGGTGAACATATTGGTTAAAAGTCGTATGGTATGTTAATATACTGGATTTTCTGGCAAAAAGATGCTTTTCCTGCTCAAAAGTAGTGTTATGAACTCTGCAAACAGTTTCATGTCGTCTGCAAACAACTGACAGTCCATCTGTGACCAAATAGGGAAGAAATCTGGGCAATATTTTGATCACTGCCTACAAAACTAATAAGGCAGCTTCACCCAAGATATCTGCAGACCGTCCACAGGTTCAAAGCCATGATGTGGACAAAAACTCAACTTCCATGCATGAAGCGTTTGTTTTGTGACTACATAGTGTGTAGAGCAGGTAGCTCATTGGGATAGGGAGACAGGCTACCAATATGCAGACATAGGTTTGATTCCCGGTCATACTACCCGTCTGTGTCATGCCAATTTAGCTAATGTTAGATTAGCGTTAGATTCTGATTATAAATTGCAGTATAATTATCACTTTGCTGTTGAATATTGATGATGACAGCTAACGTTATGTTATACACTGTCTTGCATGGCAAGCAACCAGATATAATCGATGAGATTGGTGATGGGACGGACAGCTAATGTCATGCTAATTTATCTGACGCAAGATCAGTTTTGCACTCCGATTATAAGTTGCAGTAATGTTATCACTTTTCTGTTGCATACTGATGATGATAGGTAAAGTTACATATGTTATACACTGTTTTTGTGACAGGCAGCCAGATCTATTGGATGACATTAGCGCAGAGACTGACAACTAATGTCTTGCTAATTTCGCTAATGTTAGCTTACCATTGCATTGTGATTACAAGTTGCATATCCTTATCAGTTTGCTGTTGTTTATTGATGATGATAGCTAAGGTTACGTATGTTGCACACTGTTTTTCGTGGCAAGCAGCCAGATATGTTAGATCAGCAAGGGTACTGATGGCTAATGTCATGCTAATTTAGCTAAAATAAGAGTGTTACATTCTGATTATAAGTTGCAGTAATGTTATCTAGTTGCTGTAGTTTACTGATGAGGACAGCTAACATTCCATATGCTCACACTTTAGCTGTAGTGTTCCGGTCGACCCAGCTTCAATGGGATACCAGCCTTGTCTGGGGAAGTAATGTGATGGACTGAGGTCCCAGCTGAAGGGGGTCATGGACTCTCATCCACTTCAAACTCTGGTATCTGGGTTGACACACCAGGTTGGTGGGTCTCAGGGCCAGTATAGGACATACTCTCTCTATCAATGACCTTAAATGTTCATATTGAGTTGGTGGACATACAAGCTCGTGACATAACATGTTTTAGCTGTTTGATTGTGACGCCTGTCCTCAGAATATAAATCTGTGTTTTCAGGAATCCTTCTCATCAGACCTTTTAAGAAACGCTTCACAGACTTCAACCAGGAGCCAACTGCAGATTACTGAAAAAGCATTTGCATTAATATCATCTTTTATCCATTAGTCTTTGGTTCAGACACAGTTTTAAGACCCCTTCAGGAAACATCGCTTAGATTGGGAATCATTTCGATTTGGTTTTGTCTTTTGAATACACTCGATCAAAGGGGCAGCCATGTAGAATTAAAACCTTGTTTTTCAGCAGCTTACAGACAGAAAATATTCAAAGTTCCACAAAGCAGAGCTCAGTTGATGTTGAATTTTGTGTTTGTGTACCTGGATGTGTGTGTCTGTGGGCTGTGGTAGGTTGCAACCGAGGTAACATCTTGCAGCAATTAGGCTGCATGCGTCTCCTTTGCCCATCCATTTGTACCCTATGCTCTCGTTTCAAGGCCGGCCCACGTTGGACAAACTGAGAACGTCTGACTGGACCAGATGGATTAACATTGTAGCAACATGTCGCCAGCATCACTTAGTCACAATCACAATCGACAAACCGCAGAGATCTGCAGCAAATCCGCCATTAATCTCTGTAGGAATTGTAAAAATGTCATTGCGTGCTTTATTTCTGGGTTGTGTTCCTTCACTTTTGGACTGTTCGTTACCATCTCGGCACCCGTTTGTTCTCGATGTTCCGCCAGGAACGATGACGCGGCAAATGAATGAGAACCACTGGGTTTCTCTGACAACATGACTAAAACCATGCAAGTAGTTATCATGGCAGAGATTACTCGCATACCAACAGAGTCTTCTGTTTATGAGAGCCTGGATCCCAAAATCCGATTTGCAAGCAGTGATGCGTTCACTTGCATTGGTTAACGTGTCTCACTGCACTTATTTTACATACAGGTCAACTGGTAAATAATAATCTTTGGTGAATAGATGCAGACAGAATTTATGTTTGTGGAGATGATGAATGAAGTGAAAAAGCACAGAGACCTCTGTTGGACCTTTGAATGTAACTGACGCTACAGCGCCTCTACATGGTGGCTGCAAGAACTTCAGATAATGTCTGTAGTACTGATACTGGGTTCATAAAGTAGGAAGTCACACTATTGGACATTTTTGTATTGTTGTATGTTTAAAATAATTGGAGTATTATTTTATTACCCCACAGCTGTATGAGCAATTTATTATTATAAAGGCCTAATAAGTGACCAGACCTGGTTAATATGAACCTCACATTTCTTGAAAAAAGAAGAAAAAATAAAATAAATTAATTCATTGTTTTTATTTAAAAAAAAAATTCTGAAAATGAACAGAAACCCCTGTTTTGGACCTCTGTGAACTTACTCCTCACTGTAACGGATGCAACGGATGAAGCATGAGAGCAGATTTTGGTCTTAAATTATTCAGGAACCCCACATTTTGATTTGATCTTGTAGAAAATAATCAGAAACCTGCGGTTTGGCATTTGGCCTTACTGAATTCACCCATCACTGTATCTCAGTAACCACTGATGCCAGAAGTGTTGTTTCATAAGAAATGATCAAACACCCCTGTTTTGGCTTTTCCTCAATGAACTCAGGCCTTGCTGTATCTGGATAACCACTGAACCATGAGAGCAGATTTTGGTCTTATATTACTCAGGGACCCCAATGTTGTATTTCATCCAGTAGAGGACGACCCAAAACCCTCTTTGGCCTTTAATTCACCCGTCACTGTATCTCAGTAACCACTGAGAGTAAAAAATAGATTTGTGAATAAAAATACTCAAGGACCCAAGTTTCTGTTTACTCAAATTATACTTTTTTCTTCAAAATGATCAGAAACACCTGTTTTGACCCCAGTGAAATTGCTCTTTGCTCTGTGTAACCAGTGAGGTAGAGCAGAATTTACAGTAGTGTTCAGAATAATAGTAGTGCTATGTGACTAAAAAGATTAATCCAGGTTTTGAGTATACGAGGTCTGTTAGAAAAGTATCTGACCTTTTAATTATTTCAAAAACTATATGGATTTGAATTATTTGCGCTTGCATCAGACAAGCTTGAACCTTCGTGTGCATGCGTGAGTTTTTTCACGCCTGTCGGTTGAGTCATTCGCCTGTGGGCAGGCTTTGAGTGAGCACTGGTCCACCCCCCTCGTCGGATTTTTATTATCAGGGAAATGGCTGAGAGGCTGCTGCTTTGCTCCATGAAATTTTTTTCAGAAACTGTTAGAGACAGCCAGTTGGAAACCATTCGAAAGATTCAGATGGATTTCGGTGAAGATTCTGTCGGCGTCACACGGATTAAGGACTGTTAAAACTGGATTAAAAACGGCCCACGGCGGCGGAGGGCACACCACGCCCCGAGCGGCTATCGACAGGCTGGAACGAGCAGATCACTTCCAAATTTAAGGCTCTGTTGATGCAGGACGTCGTGTGACTAGCAGAGAAGTTTCAGAAGAGGTCGGGATCAGCACTTTATCGGCACATTCCACTGTTAAAGGAGATTTTGTAATGAAAGACGTGCGGACGGATTTGCGCGTCGAGACGCAGCCGCTCATGGTGCGGGACAAACAACACCTCCGTGTTGGAAGTCTCACAGGACAAGTTGGAACATGCCCAGCTGTTAAACAATTTCTCCGATACTCACTCGACTGAAAAGCCACCGAAAGCCGTCTGAATCTTACAAATGGTTTCCAACACGGAGGTGTTTTTTTGTTGAGCGTTTTTTTTTTGTTGTTGTTGTTGAGCACGTCGGCTCCGTGCTGACACGCGAAATCCTCCGCACGTCTTTCATTACAAAATCTCCTGTAACAGTGGAATGTGCCGCAAAAGTGCCAGCTCTCTTGCCATTTCTGTGGGAGTCACACGATGTCCCAGATCAACACAGCGTTCAGTTTAGAAATGATCTGGTCATTCCAGTCTGTCGATGGCCGCTCGGTGCGCCGCGCGCCCTCCGCCACTGTGGGCCATCTTTAAAAAGGTTTTAACACTCCTTAATCCGTGTGACGCCTACAGAATCTTCACCGAAATCCATCTGAATCTTTCGAATGGTTTCCAACTGGCTGTCTCTAACAGTTTCTGAAAAAAATTTCATGGAGCAAAGCGGCAGTCACTCAGCCATTTCCCTGACAATAAAAATGCAACAAGAGGGGTGGACCAGTGCTCACTCAAAGCCTGCCCACAGGTGAATGACGCAACCGACAGGCATGAAAAAACTCACGCATGCGCACAAAGGTTCAAGCTTGTCTGATGCAAGCGCACATGATTCAAATCCATATAGTTTTTGAAAAAAATAAAAAGGTCGGATAGTTTTCTCACAGACCTCGTATTTCTTATTGTTACATGGGAAACAAGGTACCAGTAGATTCAGTAGATTCTCACAAATCCAACAAGACCAAGCATTCATGATATGCACACTCTTAAGGCTATGCAATTGGGCTATTAGTAAAAAAAAGTAGAAAAGGGGGTGTTCACAATAATAGTAGCATCCACTGTTGACGCTACAAACTCAAAACTACAACCCCTGGCAAAAATTATGGAATCACCGGCCTCGGAGGATGTTCATTCAGTTGTTTAATTTTGTAGAAAAAAAGCAGATCACAGACATGACACAAAACTAAAGTCATTTCAAATAGCAACTTTCTGGCTTTAAGAAACACTATAAGAAATCAATAAAAAAGATTGTGGCAGTCAGTAATGGTTACTTTTTTAGACCAAGCAGAGGAAAAAAAACATGGAATCACTCATTATATCAGATCTGCTCATTAGTCTGCATCTAAAAAGGAGTGAACACACCTTGGAGAGCTGTTGCACCAAGTGGACTGACATGAATCATGGCTCCAACACGAGATATGTCAATTGAAACAAAGGAGAGGATTATCAAACTCTTAAAAGAGAGTAAATCATCATGCAATGCTGCAAAAGATGTTGGTTGTTCACAGTCAGCTGTGTCTAAACTCTGGACCAAATACAAACAACATGAGAAGGTTGTTAAAGGCAAACATACTGGTAGGCCAAGAAGACATCAAAGCGTCAAGACAGAAAACTTAAAGCAATATGTCTCAAAAATCAAAAAATGCACACAAAACAAATGAGGAACGAATGGGAGGAAACTGGAGTCAACGTCTGTGACCGAACTGTAAGAAACCGCCTAATGGAAATGGGATTTACATACAGAAAAGCTAAACGAAAGCCATCATTAACACCTAAACAGAAAAAAAACAAGGTTACAATGGTCTAAGGAAAAGCAATCGTGGACTGTGGATGACTGGATGAAAGTCATATTCAGTGATGAATCTCGAATCTGCATTGGGCAAGGTGATGATGCTGGAACTTTTGTTTGGTGCCGTTCCAATGAGATTTATAAAGATGACTGCCTGAAGAGAACATGTAAATTTCCACAGTCATTGATGATATGGGGTTGCATGTCAGGTAAAGGCACTGGGGAGATGGCTGTCATTACATCATCAATAAATGCACAAGTTTACCTTGATATTTTGGACAATTGAAAGGATGTTTGGGGATGATGAAATCATTGTTCAAGATGATAATGCATCTTGCCATAGAGCAAAAACTGCGAAAACATTCCTTGCAAGAAGACACGTAGGGTCAATGTCATGGCACAGGGTCAATGTCAACGAGCAGATGTGATTTGATGCAGGTGTTAGTTTTGAGGATGAAAATTTACAGGGTGATTCCATAATTTTTTCCTCAGAATTGAGTGATTCCATATTTTTTTCCTCTGCTTGGTCTAAAAAAGTAACCGTTACTGACTGCCATAATATTTTTTTCTTGATTTCTTATAGTGTTTCTTAAAGCCAGAAAGTTGCCATTTGAAATGACTTTAGTTTTGTGTCATGTCTGTGATCTGCTTTTTTTCTACAAAATTAAACAACTGAATGAACATCCTCCGAGGCCGGTGATTCCATAATTTTTGCCAGGGGTTGTATTATGTTCAAACTGCTTTTCTAGCAATCCTGTGAATCACTAAACTAGTATTTAGTTGTATAACCACAGTTTTTCATGATTTCTTCACATCTGCAAGGCATTAATTTTGTTGGTTTGGAACCAAGATTTTGCTTGTTTACTAGTGTGCTTGGGGTCATTGTCTTGTTGAAATGCCCATTTCAAGGGCATGTCCTCTTCAGTATAAGGCAACATGACCTCTTCAAGTATTTTGACATATCCAAACTGATACAATATATAGGCCCAACACCATAGTAGGAGAAACATGCCCATATCATGATGCTTGCACCACCATGCTTCACTGTCTTCACTGTGAACTGTGGTTTGAATTCAGAGTTTGGGGGTCGTCTCATAAACTGTCTGCGGCCCTTGGACCCAAAAAGAACAATTTTACTCTCATCAGTCCACAAAATATTCCTCCATTTCTCTTTAAGCCAGTTGATGCGTTCATTGAAAAATTGTATCCTCTTCTGCACGTCTTTTATTTAACAGAGGGACTTTGCGGGGGGATTCTTGCAAATAATTAGCTTCACACAGGTGTCTTCTAACTGTCACAGCACTTACAGGTAACTTTAGTCACATAGTACTACTATTATTCTGAACACTATTGTATATGTAAATTACTCAGGGACCCCAAGTTTCTATTTTACTTGATTGTTTCTTGAATCTGACATGAAAGTTTTGCCTTGTTAATGAAATAACACCTTGCTGAATTTTTGCAACGGGTTATCATTCATCTTACAGAAGATCATAAACTGTTTACAGTGCATCCAGAAAGTGTTCACTGCACTCCACTTTTTCCACATTTGTATGTTACAGCCTTATTCCACAATGGAATAAATTGATTTATTTCCCCTCAAATTTCTACCCACAACACCCTATAATGACAACATGAAAAAAAGTTTTTTTTGCAAATTCATTAAAGAAAAAAAATAGTAAGAACAACAACAACATGAGTAACTTGTACATAAGTATTCACACCCTCTGCTCAATACCTTGTTGATGCACCATTGGCAGCAATTACAGCCTCGGGTATTCTTGAATATGATGCCAAAAGCTTAGCGCACTTATCTTTGACCTTTCAACCTATCTATTCCTCTTCGCAGCACCTCTCAAGCAGGTTTTCATCCAGGATGTCTCTGTAAATTGCTGCATTCTTCTTTCCCTCAATCCTGACTAGTCTCCCAGTTCACCCCCACAGCATGATGCTGCCACCACGCTTCACTGTAGGGCTGGTGCCTGGTTTCCTCCAAACATGACGCCTGGCATTCACGCCAAAGAGTTCAATCTTTGTCTCATCAGAGAATTTTGTTTTTCATGATCTGAGAGTCCTTCATGTGCCTCTTGGCAAACTCCAGGTGGGCTGCCATGTGCCTTTTACTAAGGAGTGGCTTCCGTCCGGCCACTCTACCATACAGGCCTATGGAGTATTGTGTGCAGAATTTTGAGAAAAAAAAAGTATTTCATCCATTTTGGAATAAGGCTGTAACATAAAAATAAACTAATGTGGAAAAAGTGAAGCACTGTGAATACTTTCTGGATGAACCGTATATTGAAAAGAATTTGATACCAAATTTATGACTGAAAGTCTGCTTGGGGTGAGCTCTCAGCCATATTTGCATACAAATGTGCAGTAGCACATATTCAGCAAACTTAGAAGTCTTGTTTTTGGGATAACTGTGATGTTTATATATATATATATATACATATATATATATATACACACACACAATTTTTTTTCTTCCAGCCTTTCAGCCAATCAAAGATTTAAAACTTTGGAATTTTACTGCTTGGGATTGTTCCTATGTGGATCTAGGCCCCAGTACAGATGGGTTCAGGGCCTGAAGGTAAGACACATTGAACAGTGTCAGGAAGTTGTTGCGTAAAGGCAGAGGTGTGTTTGTGTTTGCTGTCCTGCGTGCACACAGAACATGTGTTTGCTCAGTGGGTAGAACACAGGGCAGGAAACGAAGCCACCAGTCAGAGGAAACAGGAGGGCAGACATATTTCCCAGAGTTGTGCTGGCAAGACATCTGAGAGCCAAAGCAAGAGCGGGCAGTGAGGGAGGACAGAGTGTTGACATGACACATGGTGTGACTAAACCAACAGTCGCACACAAACAACTGAGGCTTTTATTTTCCTAGCAACATTTTTAATATTAAGTGCAGCTCATTACAAAATGTTTCTGGACAGTAATAATTTGGACCAATTGAAAACAGTATTGTTGAGTAATGAGGTTGACATCTGTATCACAATTTTTTCCATCACTGACGTTGAGTATATATCTGCAAAATCATGTTATATAACGACATAATTCAAACGCATTGTCCTGTGTAAATTCAAATACTTCAAGTATTGTTCAAAATAAATACATTAGGATTATATTTTTAATTCATTCGTGGCTCAACAGAAAAATCTAATGTGAGATGCAAAAACATTCCAATCAGAATCAAATGTGGCGTTTCCTTTGTTTCATTAAAAGGAACTAATCAACTGTAACCTTCATTCCCTCCAAAACAGATTTTTGGACATGTATCTCCTGTTATAATATGACATCACAAAGACAATTTAAAAAATCCTGATTAAGTATAACCCCATGTTCTAAAAATCAAACAGGACAGGAAACAAGCATGAGGGGAATAATTTTTTTCAGGTGACAAATGATCACGCCTTTATTTTTATTTGTTAGTATTAGTGTTTAAAATCTGTCCTGCAGCCAGTCTGCTCTGTGTAAGTCAAATCCGGTCAGATCTCAGAAACTAAGCAGTGCGGGACCTGGTTAGTACTTGGATGGGAGACCTCTTTGGAACACCAACAGCTGTGTGTTTCGCCAGGTTACACAGGAAGGGTATCCGGCATAAAACCTGTGCCAAATAGCAATGCGGATCTGGCTGTATCTGCTGTGGCGACCCCGAACAAAAAAACGGGAGCAGCTGTGTAGACGAGTGTTTAAAATCTGCACAGTACAAAATGGGCAAAACAAAGGTCATTTATAGATAGATCGATCAAGCAGTTGGATGGCAGAATTTTGTTGAGGTTTTTGTGGCGTAACAAGATAATTTTACATTAAGATCATTTAAGAATCTGCTTATTACTGGCCAACACTGTAGAGATTAGTTTTCACTGAGTTTAAAGGGCATCATTTTAGAAATTTTAATATAAAGCTTGATTTTAGATTTTTATGATGGCATAAAAATTTCACACCTATAAAGTAAGGGGTCCAGAAACATTTTGGCAACACTGTATATTGTGGTGTTTGCGCCATGAAATTACTTTTAGCCATATTATTTGTAAAGGCTGCCCTCTAGTGGGCTGTTTGTGTTTGGTATAATGCTGAAGCAAAGTCGTCATGTGTAATATACCTAATTATTTTATGTAGGTTGATGAATTATCTTCACCAGGAAATAAAAGACAAAAACATCAAACAGACATTTAAAAAAACTATCTTCAAAATTTATTTAATGAGGACAAAAAGTTGTTGGCAAACAGTTGTGTCACTACAAAAATGTTAGTAAAGAAATAACCAACAGGACTTTGTTTTTTTAGTCCTCTCTCTTGATACAAAGCATTTCAGTCAAGGCCGAAGGAGAGACTGAGCCACTACAGTTTGGGTTCCAACTAATCTCAGTCAAGTGTAATTTGTGTTTAGTAAAAAGTTCCTGAGTGACTTCAGTCTTATATATATATATATAAAAAAAAGGCTTAAACTGACAAATTAATCCAGTTAAAGTTAGTGTTAGGCATCCAAGAAGGTTGTGTTTGGTCAACAGGACTTTAGCTCCTTGAAGACATTTTGCTTTTCATCCAGAAAAGCTTTGAGACAAAAACAAACAAACAAAAAAGATATCTAAGAATATGCAATTCAGAATAATATATTTTATTTCATCAGATCCATGAGTATTTGGGCAGCGACTATTTGTTTGTTTCAGTACACCACCACAATCAAGATGTTTGTCGCTTACACTTTTAGCTTTAATTCGAGGGGTTGAACAAAAATTTTGCATTAACGAATTTAACAAACTAGAGCCATTTTTATACAGTCCCTCCATTTCCAGAAGCCATAATTAATTGGACAGACTGTGCAAGAAATACACCAGTGAGGGAAGACACCAAGACACCTATGATAACTCTGAAGGATGTGATTAGATAAACTGCAATGTTTGTTGAACGCACCAACAGTCACAATTTCACAGTGGCGTGGAACTTGAGTTGCCCATGTGCCTTCTGGCAAAATGAAATATTACACTTAAAAAAAAACCCTCCATCTCTTTCACTCCAACATGGAGTGATATAACTGGTGATGCAACAAAAGTTGCACCAGTCACAGTCACAGACACATACATACAACTCCACAGTCATCATGAGTGTCTTGGTGGCTTCCCTCACTAGTCTCCTTTATGCACGATCACTCAGATTTTGGGAACTGCCTACTCCAGACATTTTCTCCATACTATTTGTATTTCATAATGACTGATGCAAATGTAGTCCAAAAACATATTTAGTGACTTGGAAACGTTCATGAGCCATCCTGTGATTGATGTTTTTGGCTGTAAAAGCAATGCATATAAATAATCCTTATATTTAATTCATCCAAATACAGCATTTCTGATTGAGTTACAGCTGAAAGTCAACACTACAATTGACTGTTGTGTACATGCTCAAAATTACAAAAGCGCCCGCTGTCCAAATACTTATGGATCAGTCTGTGTGAAGGTGATGGAGTGTAAGATGGTAACAGTTTAAAAACATGCATAAACACTGTACATTCTTTCTGTACCTACAAAAACAACACTAGAAGCGCTGGCATCAGTAAACTAACACTAATAAATTAAATGGACACTATGAAATGCGAGTGCTCATTGTGACATTTCTCAGTTTTACGTACTGCAGAACAATACTGTTTAAGTGCAGGCATGTGACTGTTTTGAAAAAGATCACACACAGACAAGGATCAGAAGACCAACTGAAATGTGTCGCACCGTCAACAGTCATCATATTCAGGCTCTCAAATGTAAATGTGGTGGACAGTAAGGAGAACATAAGCTACATACATGGCCATTATTACGAAGGGAAAAGCTTCTCATTCACGCGACATGCAGAAAAAAAAACAAGGCCATCAAAAATCTTCATCACTCACAACTTTAAGTACATTAAGTGACAAATGGTGTAACAAAAGTCTGTAAAATACTTATATATAAGTGTGTGTGTGTGTGTGTGTGTGTGTGTGTGTGTGTGTGGTTACAGGATAACAGCAATAGAAAAACAGCTTTTATACATAGAAGTGCAGCCAAAAAGAAACATATTGTGTTTTTTGGGGGGGGGGGGGGTGAGAGTTTAGAGCACAGTCACATGCACTGTTGCTTTGTCACAAATAATTTAGACTGAATGTGGAAAACGTGCTGAAAAAAGAACCATTTACACACAGAAAAATGACGTCTTTAGCAGTGATGTGTTGCGATTAATACATATAGTAACAAAAAAAGCTTCTCGCCAGTGCATGTGCATGTACGTTTACGTGGTTCTTAGCTACGGAACATTTGCAGTGAATGTGAACGCACTGATTGTAGGTTTCGCTGGTTCCTGCTCGTCCTCAACACTGACTTGGCTGTTGTTCCGTATCCTGGTTTGGGTTTTTTTTTCTTCTTCTTCATCATCATGAGCTTTGGCAGCACACAATGAGCAGCAGAATAAACATCCGATTGTCACAAACGCCATGAGTACATCCAGAGACATCCTTTTTGTTTTTTTTTTCGTGTAATTGGCACATGCGAGCAGTGGACTCCGCTTTAATGGCAACATTTTTCTGGGAAATCCAGACCCTTTGGATCTCAGCAGGCCTCCTTGGCTTGGTTTGGCATCTTGCACATCAGCAGGATCTGTTTCAAGGCATTCTGCACGTCTTCATCCATCTGACCCTGTGAGACACCACGCAGGGTTTAGTGCATCTGAAACCAAAGGAAGGCCTACAACGAAGCAGAAACACTCATACCTGGACAGCGTAGAGAAGGTGCATCCTGTAGACGGACACGATCTCGTGGTGCTGCTTCTTTGTCTCCTAAATAAAAACGTGATGTTCAACACAAACAATCAAAATAGTTATTATGTCTAAGAATTTTTAAAAACAGTTCTTACAGCGAGCTGGTACTGTAGTTGTTTGATCTGTTGCTGCATCGTCTCCAGCTGCTGGTTTTGTTGCTGTCTCTTGGAGGAGGAGCCTGAAGTGTAGGAGAACTGTGATAGGCTGTTTAAGGCATCCTTCAACTTCCCTACCTCCCGTGACAGATCATCTATCTGAAAAGGGGTATAGAAAATAAAATGTGGCTTATAAAGTAGATTTTAAATCCTGCTCCCGCCCAAAGTTTGGAAAGGGGTTCACATAAATAAGAAACAGAACTGAGTCACGTCTCAGAGACGGGCAGCACATGTACATGTGCACATACAGACGCTACGCAGACTGTTGCCTTTAACTGGATCGTTTTGAACTAGTTGGTGACGGCGCATTAAGGTTCCATTTAGCAGAGCTTGTGAAATTTTCCTTTTGATTCAGACTCTGAAACACTGCTTTGAAACTAGGGAAGCACCGATCCACAATTTTTCACTTCCGATCCGATCCCTGAATTTGGATATCTCTCAATACTGATACTTTTGTGATCATTAGTGTTGATTTTACATGAGGATTTTCTTAAAAAGGAGACCTGAAAGTTAAGCTACAACTTGCCAGAGGTGTATCTAAGATGAAAGCCTATATTTGATGTTTTGATGAAAGAATTAAGTATGTTTATTTCCATTTATTTATTTACGTACGTTTTTTATAGCCTTATTTTTACAGACTTAAAGAGAAAACACAGCTCTCGCTCTCCTCAATCAATTTCAATGGAGCTTTATTGACATGGGAAACATGTTTACATTGTCAAAGCAAGTGTTAAGAGTAAAAATTAAGTTCTCTCTCTTCCTCTCTGTCTCTTGTTTGCTCTCTCTCTCTTTCTCTCTCTCTCCCTCCGGCTCTCTTTCTCTCTCACTGTTTTCGTGCTGCACAAACTTTGAACTTTTTGGAAACACGAAGCCTTTCAACTGTAAAGTCAACCGTAAATTTCTAAATATATCACCAGCGACACTCACGCGCAGGACTTCAATGGAGATTTTTTTCCCTTTCAGTGGACAGAATCTCTGTTCGGCTGTCCTCCTCAGCTGCAATCTGAGCTGGCTTTTCATAACGTTTCACAGCCTCGGGATGCTGAAGCAGTTAACGTTTCAGCACACATTTTCAGCAACAATTCAGCTGTCAGAAAATCCGTGCTCGACGAACAGACAATTGGAACCTGAGAGCCGGGTGGAAATTTGCCGCTACCCATAGCTAGAACACTGTGGAAGAAAGCTCTCTCTCAAACAGCTCGGCTTCAGAAACCTCCCCTCCTCCCGCTCGGCAGCAAACAAAGCTGAGAGGACAGCAGCAGTTGAGGATTCACAGTTGCTCCTCACGTATCAGAAAATGTCGCGGGCTGGATCAGTATTTTCCGATAATTGAATTATTTCGGTATCAGAAGCCAATCCCGATACCAGATCGGTCGCAACCATTGCAAAGTGATTTCGAAACTTTCTAGAGCAGTGTTTCGAGTTGGTTGTCACTAATTTGCAGTACAGATGAACATTTTTGGCTCCATCACAGGGAGGTGATGGTCTAGTGGACAAGTGTTGGGCTTGAGACCAGAGGATCCCCAGCCTGACGGGAAAATCACTAAAGGCCCTGGGCAAGGTCCTTAGTCCCCACGTTGCTCCCAGAGTGTAGTGAGCGCCTTGCATGGCAGCACCCTAACATTGGTGTGTGAGTGTCTATGTGAATGGGTGAATGCAAGGCATCATTGTAAAATGATTTGAGCTTCTGATTTAGATGGAAAAGCTCTATATAAATGCAGTCCATTTACCATTGCTAGCCAAATGTTGTATTCATGCTTTAATTCTGGATTTACTTTCCTGTCGTGTTGCATTTCATCCCATATTTGCCCACATATTGGCCATCATGTTTCTCAGCACGGTTGCTAGCTTAACGTGTGAAAAGAAAAAAGTCACTGATCTATATAGTTGATGTTACCAGTCGGGGGATACATGACCAACTGCGTATGCATGTAGTAAATACGTCAAAGTAAGGACACGGGTGGGACAGACGTACCTTTTTGTTCTTCTCTCTCTCAGAGCTAACGTGATTCTCCACCAGCTGCTTCAGCTGAGACACGGCATCCTGGGACTCGGCCAACCTGCAAGTCAGTGTTTGCTTCTCCTTCTCCACAGACAGCAGCAGCTCCTGCAGGCCGTCTCGCTCTGCACGACTGTCCCGTGCCTGCTCAAAGGATTACAGGAGACAGCAGTGAAAATTAGGGAATATATACACTCACTGGCTGCTGTTAGGTGTACCTAATAAATGGTCACAGTGCATTATGACCTTAGCTGGGTTTGACCCCTTTCATTAACAGAACATGTTCACCAAAATAACTGCCAACTAGTCAGGGCTTGTCACATTTTTGGTGAGTGAAAATCTGCTTTCCTCTCAGTCACAAATCATGTTCACCTTCTGCCAGGCTTCAGCTGCCTCCAGTGCCATTTCATCCTGCTTCCTGAGGGCCTCCTGCAGGAGCTGCGTCAGATGGCTCACCTCACTCTCCAGCCCCTCTCGTAAGGCCTCGTGCTCCAGCCGGGAGACTGAATCTTCTGGAGAGATTGGAGACCTTTTGATAAAACACCCACAATGGCAATTAGTGTTTGAGCCCCGTCTTCAGTCACAGAAACAAAGAGGACGCATACCAATGTTGGAGAAACGACTGCACACAGTGAATTCTGAAGCCCACAATTTCTGCATGCTGGCATACAACATTAAATCAGAAGCTGTCAACATAATGTCAAACTCCAAAGCTACAATTTCTATAATTAATGACAACATCTGTCCAAACATCACTCTGCCAGTGATTTTACCAATGAACTTTCAACCAATGAACTCTGAAGACCTTATAGGCTTCTAAGTCTGGAGAAGCTTAATGAAACAATATGATGAAAATCCAGAAACCCTGTAATGACCAGAAATCCTTCCTTCACTTGGTAGCAACCTCATCAGTCAGAAGATTGAAGAAGCTGCTTGGACGAGCAGGGTCAGCAATAAAGTGCATTTCCTTTGAAGTAAACTCATGTTCGTATTTATCAGGTGAGTTCTTCCTCACCTATTTTGAAGAGCTTCCAGCTGCAGGGTCTTCTGCTGGAGCTGCTCCTTCAAGGCTTCTGCCTGGTTTTCCAGCTCTTTGATGGCGTTGCCTAAAGACGACACCACCTGCGTGTGGTCGCTGAGGGCCACAGAGCTCTGCGCCTGCACTTCCACCTCCAGCCTGAGTACTGAGATCTCATCTTGGGCGGAACAGCACTTCTTCTCTGTCTGGGCCAGCAACGTCTGCAGCTCCTCCACCCTGGCCTGTAACATCTCAGCGTGCTGCTCTGTGGACGGCAATGAAGACGGATCTCTCTCAGCTCTCGCCTCGCTCAGCTGCTTCTGTGCAGCGTTGAGCTGGCTCTTTGTTTCGCTGTAGGAGTGCGAGAGTTCCAGCAGGCGTCGCTGCAGCCCGGCAATGACCTCGTTCAGCTCAGCCTTCATTTCTTCAAAGTCTTTGGCTGCAGCTTCCACAGGCACGGTTCCCCTCAGAGCCTCCTAAGCACAGGAGAAAACATATCAAAGCTACTCAGTCATGCAGGATTGTGTAGCAGTTGTTAAAAAAGGAAGCAGATATTTAATTACTTGTAGTATCCTAATTTCCTCCTGTGCCTCCTTATATAACTCCTCAATCTGTGCTGTCCTCTCCTGCTCCTTCTGCTTTGCACTCTGCCTCTCCCCCTCCGCTCTCCTCAGCGCCTCCTCCAGCTGGTTGATTTGTTGAACGGCTGCTTCCCGCTCGGACCCCAAGCGGACAAGCTGCTCTTTCAGTTCTTCCA
The DNA here is from genome assembly GCF_902500255.1 of Thalassophryne amazonica. Taxonomy (NCBI): domain Eukaryota; kingdom Metazoa; phylum Chordata; class Actinopteri; order Batrachoidiformes; family Batrachoididae; genus Thalassophryne; species Thalassophryne amazonica. The sequence goes on from NC_047119.1 coordinate 34,789,810, forward strand.
CTTCCTTTTCGAGGGCAGCGCATCGCTGTGCCTCCTGTTTCTCCACCAGATTTTCTCGCTCTCCTGCTCCTCCTCTGCCAATCTGCAACCTGAACAACTCGGCCTCCTCGATAGCCTGGTGGTACCTCTCCTGAGCGCCCGTCAGCTTGGACTGAAGCTCCGCAAGGCTCTCCATCAGCTCTTCCTCTCTTCCTTTCTCCCTCACACTTTCATCTTCTCGTTCCTGGTTCCACTCGGGTTTCAGCTGTGCCTGAAGTGAGCGGTTCTCCTTTTTTGTTTCCAGCAGCTTGGTTTGAGCATTCTCCAAGGCTTGTCTCAACAATTTGATCTCCTCCTTACTCCCTCCTTCAGTTTCTTCCTCATCACCTCGACCCCCTGGTCCTGAACCGTCCTCTCGCTCCACGTGGGCAGTGGAAGGGACTTGTGTCAGTGAATCAAAGTCGTCCTGAGTGGAGTGGAAGGAGTTGTTGGAGGCCATGCTGTCTGGACGGCTCGTCTCCCGCAGGTCGTCGCTTCCTTGGAGGGACGGATGTTTCTATCAGGTGATGGAGGAGCAGGCGTGGAGAAGAAATAAAGACAGTAAAAGGATTAAAAATTATAGTAATTCAAAAAAAAAAAAGGTTATTAAAAAGCTGTAAAAATGCATTTATGGCACAGATATGAGAAAGCTTGATAAATTGAATGACGGCTATTTAAACTTTTTATGATGTTTTGTACACCCATATAAATTTGACAATGAAAATTATTTGCAGCAAAAACACCAAACAACTGAGCCAATTTAAGGTAGTATTTGGACAGTGACATGCTTTTTTTTTGTAATTTTTACCTCTGTACACCACCACAACAGGGTTGAATTGAACCAGTCAAGATGTGCATGTAGAGTTGTCTTTTCAGCATTAACTCAAGGTTTATAAAAAGTCCCTCAATTTTCAGAAACCATTGGCAATTAGACATCCTCAGAATAAAGGAATTATTGTAAACACAAATTATCAATTTTACAGCCAGTGCTCTACAGACATGTCAGGAGATGATATATGAAGCTTTCTGAGGACCTCAATATGTCTTGGCACAAAGAAGGATCCCCCCACCGCAAATAAAAAAAGCTGATCAAATCTAGGCTCCATTTTCCCCTGTGCCTTCTGGCAAATGGCAGCTGAAGTTTCACATCATCATCATCCTGAGAAAATCCTTTTTTGCTTAACTCCATCATGAGGCTGTGACTGGTGATGTAATCATAGATCCATTTTGGATCTGCTGTGGCGACCTTGAGTGAAAACAAGGGAGCAGCCGAAAACACTTAAAAAAAAATAAAAATAAAAAGGCTGTCACCTTTATCTTGGTGGTTTCCCTCACTTGTCTCTTTCTTGCAGATTTTCCAAACTGTGACTGTAAATAAATTCCAAGCCATCTTCATGTTTTTGTATCCATTCCATTACTTGACAAAAATTATATATATATATATATATATATATATATATATATATAAAAAGGTGATTTTTTTTTTCCCCCCCCTTTGGACATTTTATTAAATATTCTGTTGACACAAAAATAGGTTAGTTTGCAATTCCTTCTTAAAATATTTGAAATTCTGCACATATTTAAAATATCCAGGCACTCTGTTGATTCATTCATTTTCTATACCTGCTTATTCCAACTAAGTGTCACAGGGGCTGGAGCCTCTCCCAGCAGGCATTGGGCGAGAGGCAGAGTACACCGTGGACAGGTCTCCAGTACATCACAGGGCTGACACATACAGACAGGTAAAGGCACTGACACACTCACTCACACATAGGGGCAAATCACCAGTTTACCTAACGTGCATATCTTTGGAGGTGTGAGGAAGCCAGAGCATCCAAATTGAACCCATACAAACATAAGGACAACATGCAGACTGCACACAGAAAGGACCAGGCAGGAAGCGAACCTGGGACCTTCTTGCTATGAGCCAACAGTGCTAACCCCTACGCCACCCTTCTCTGCTGATTCCACAATAATTTAGCATTTTAAAGACAAATGCATACATAAGCTAATGCTTAGGTGCAATTAACTGGGAAGTGGCCATATGTCATGAACATTTCCTCAGAGGTATTTGTCAGCATGGATGGTTGCCTGAAATCTAGCCATTAACCTAACCACAACATCTGCAGGGTGCCTTTGATGGTCACGAGTCTTTCCCTTGTGCAGGTTGTTCCCATGCTGCTTTCATAGTTCCTGCACCATGATTGTAAAACTGAACAAAGCACTTCGTCTGCAGTACAGCAATTTTACTTTTCATTAAAACCCTGAATTTGTAATCCATGTGGCAAAACAGTGGACGCGCATACTTGGCAACATTCAAAGAATACACTGGAGAAGTAGCTGCAAAGTTTACTTCGATAACTTCCTGTTACGATGATGCGTGTTGCGATGTTATTTTGCTGTTGAGCACATGTCTGCTAACAGGAAGAATTTGCAGCAGCTGTTTGTTTTTCTTTGGTTTAAGTCGGGTAGAACTGAATGGTGTAACGTACCTTGAGTCTGTTTGCAAGTTGCTGGTTCTCCAAAGTTAGGGCTGCGATCTTTGTTTGTAGTGCAGAAATCAAAGCTGATGATGCTTTAAAACTATGTTCAGCCTGTTAACGAACACACACACATACACAGTTGTAAAAGCAGCGTTCATGACCACTAGATACCTCCTGAAAGACAAAACACGCTGTGACACGTCTTAAACATTGCTTAGACCTCCGTTCAAGAATGCCGAAGGTGAAAGAGTTCAACAGTAGGACGCTGTTTTTCCAAAAACACTGCTGATTTCAACAATAACATTCACTCTAATGAAGTCATTAAAAGTTTAAAGGTGAATCAAAGTCCACATTTTTTTAAAAAGTGTCACTGCAGAAATTTAATACAAACTGGATCTGTTCTAATTTTTCTCTTTTTTTTAAATGAGATGTGCAATGGCGTTAATCACCTTTAAGTCCTGTTCGGCGCCCGGCGGCGTCTGCTCCACCGTGTGCTTCAAGTCTTCAATGGTCTCCAGCAACATGTTTTTCTCCTCCTGTAACCTCTCCAGCTGATCCTTCAGTACCGTTTCTCTAAACTCATCCTCCTTCCAGGCAGAGAAGGGGAGGGGATTTGAGTGGGAGGCAGTGGCGGGAAAGAGTAGTTGGTGGGGGAGTACAGCGATGAAAAAGGGGTGACAGAAAAGGAAAGGAGAAGAGAATTAACACAAAATGAGAGCATCCCCCATATCAGTGGAAGTAAACATTTTGTGATGATATACCTGAATTAAGAAAAGACAACAAAACTCCAATGACCTCACCCCGATGATGTCAGAATAAAATTATTTCCCTTCATGCATGTCTTCATATGGTTTGCTCCCACTGAGGTTTACTGAAATCCACCAAATGGTTTCGTAAGAGTTATAAGACTCATGGACAGACGGAAGGATGGGGTGAACCGTAACATCTGCTCCCCCCACATTTTGTTTGTGGGCGGTATAAAACATTTCTTTAACAATAGTAGAACAGTGTGCTGTTCATTTTTTCCCACCTGATCGTACAGTAGACTGTTACAAGCAACAAAGGTTTTACTAAAAGTTATAGTCTCTTTTCTTTTTTTTCTTTTAAACCATTTGATCCATAAAAGTGATTTTCTTCTGCACCACTCTAATTTTGTTCATTAGCAGTGTTGTCAAAGTAACTTTGAAAAGTTACTTCATTAGTTACCTTATACATTTACTTCACTGAATGTAATTAACAAAGTAACTCATAATCTAACTTGGTTATTTTTAAGATTCACTACTCAGAAAAGTAACTATTAGTTACTTTGCTAATTAGTTACTTTGCTGATTGCTCAATCTTAAGAGTAACCAAGGTAGATTACTAGTTACATTACTTATTAGTTGCAAGTTTTCGGCAGATTCTAATAAAGTAATTGCATTAAGGTGCTAATGAAGTAACTGCATAAAGTGTATAAAGTAACTAAAAAAGTAACTTTTCAAAGTTACTTTGACAACAGTGTTCATTAGTAATCAAATAAGAAATAATACCACTTGAAAGTTGAACAGCATGTGTTCAACCATCTCCATGCCATCTCACATCATGAACTCACTATATGTGCCATGGAAACGTCCTAAAATAAATACTTTACGAGCTATTAAAATTATCTGTAATTTTGGGACATACCAGACAAATAAAGATACTTTGTAACAGCTACATTTTTGCACACAGTAGTTTTTGTGGAAAATTGAGAGGGACTATAACTTTAAACAAATCCAATGTGCTTGTTGCATAAATCAAACCTTTACTGAATGTATTACAGTTCAGACATAATGTACACTTTAATGCATGAAAGCGCTGAACAGCATTTTCACTGCATAGCTGGATGATTTATGCATATTTAGACAAATTGAGAAAAGTACAATTAGATGGGCTCTCAACAGATCCTTTTTGGATGTGCAGTTATCCACATATGTTGACAGACATTTGAATTGTACATTACAAACTGGCCGGAAAATACGCTATATTGCAATCCATGCTGGGAAAATGACTTTATAAAATTACCTTGCAGTCGATTCTCTTGGGAGAGTCGCTTTTGGTGGATGCAGGAGTCCCAGTTGAGGTAACACCTGATGGAGATGAGGGTCCTGAGTTCTGTGGTAGTGAAAGATGAGATAATAGTACATTCCTGCTACTCCCCCCACCACCACCACCACCCCCAGGCCTGTACTCTGGAAAACAAAGACATGTGAGTGCATTCATAAAAACAATACTGTGATCATCAAGCTATAAAGGACTGCTGTGAGAGAAGAGAAAGAACCGCACTATAAGTCGGGTCATATCTAAAAACACACTGTGGATGATAAATTGAGTGCTCATATGAAGGCATGCATCATATGAAGACTGACAGAAGCAGACGCGTACAAGAATAGACATGCATTTACCTGAAGTGGGCTAGTAGGAGGCTGTGGTGCTTTTCGTTTTTTGGGGGTTGTGATCCGCTCATCACTTAGCTTAGCTACTTGATCATGCTAAGGAGCCAGCAAAGGAGACAGACAAGGAAGGACGTGAACAGAGGAAAAAGAGAGATGTTGACTTTTAGTGGTGGTTAGTAAAAGGAGAGTCGACCAGGTGGGTGTTTACATTAAAGTTTTGTTTTACAAAATTAACGTGTTTTTCTATCATCAGAAATTTTAAATGAGAAACGCAGTCATCTCATGGAGAGAAGATCTAATGCCTGTAGAACTAGTCACACTATAAATAAGCTGTTTGCGTGTGAGAATCTGTCTGTTCTACCAGCCAACAAACTAAAATATTACAGAAATGCAGTGATGAAATGATCCTAACACAGAGATCCAGTCAAAAATTAATGGCTTGATTGTCCACAGATAACTGTTAACAGTTAAAGATTATATTTTATCTTCAATTCAAGCTGCTTCTTAATCTGTGTAATCTTTATTCATTCCTAAAAAAAAATTAAGTTCTTTTTTTTTGTTTATGCCTCATCAACTCTTCTTCACGCAGAATTGTAGTAGTAAAACTCAGTAACACTCAGAGGAAAAGTGACTGAATGATGTTTAAAGGACATGTCACTTCTTTTAAACATCCCAGTTAGCAACACAACATCAAAGTACTCATGATTGTAAGTCTCTCCGGGCACATGCGCTAATAATTAGTGGTCTCTCATGTTTTTTTATTGCTCTCCCTGAGTGAGTTAACAGGTGCATTTCCGGACAACATCTAACTGCATTTCTCGACGTGTGACGTACATTTTAGAATGAGAAGAAACATCCCGATGGCTGACAGACAGAGCAAAACGAATGCTGTTATGTCCAATAATGAAGCTTCTGAGCTTTACTTTGAAAGCGATGGCTCGGATTTAAAGACGACATGACAACTTCACCCCAACTTTTTTCAGAGTCTGTCAGATTTTGGAACATAAAGTGTGGTGATGCTGCTGTCTGAGTCACAGGATGCTGGTTTACTGCTGCTGTGAACATGATGGACGTGGACTGTCTCCACCACGCTGTTTTTACAGACTGCCTGGACACGTGGCTGTATTTGTTACACTGTAAGAAGTCAGAATACATTTTTTTCAGGAGATAATGGACTATAAGACACCACAATCAGCACTGCTGTGGGACATTATTCTCTGGCAGGCGTTCTCATGTGCAAAGCGTGTGAGAGGACTTATTTTGAACCTGGATGTTCTCTGGCTTGCTATTCGTGTGACGAATTATAGTGGACCTGGACATGTTCTCAGACTGGCTATTGCATGCGCACGATGCATGCATGGGGGCTTCTTTGATCATGTGGATTTTACATTTGGAAATCTTGACAACTGGGTGAGTGGCATGTTCAGTTTTCAGTTTTTTCCTCTTTTGCTTTGCGTCTTCTTCAGTGGAGCTGCTAGGGTTTATTTTTTATTTAACTTTGAGAGAGTTTGAGATCATTTTGATGTGTGCGCAGCACACTGTTTTAACCCTCAAATCTCAGCTGTTTATTGCCACTGTGGACGTGAAATGCACAGATTTGTGCATTTCACGTCCACAGCGGCAATAAACAGCTGACAGGTGCAGCTGAGAAGGGCAGCGCGCTGTTTATTGTCGTCGTGCACTCAGACATGAATGTCTCAGCAATGTTGTTTTTCACAGGCTGATCACACAGATATATTTTTTTATTTTTCACAGTTATATACAACACTTAGAAGCATTTCGTTTTGATTTTAACAGGCTGAGTTTATGACTAATAGACGTGCAGGTGCAGAAAATGTTCTCACGACTGCTGCTTTTGCTGTGACTGCATCAAAATTAAGAGTTAGCATTTAAAAGCGAGTCACCATAACACGACATCACACTTATGTAAACTTTGGAATTGATGTGTACCTCAGTTCTTAACTCATTCTGACGATCATCATCAGCTGTAAAAAGTTTTCTAAAAATAAAAAGATCCTTAGAATGTCTTCAAAAGTAGACTGTTACTCTAACAAGAGGGGCAGTGGCCTTTTGATTCTTCAATCTGGCTCCAGACCTGTTCACAGTAGTTAGACAGCGAAGAAAAACTTGTCTGTTTTTTGTGAAAACTGCAGGCCGGGAAGAAGGTAATATCACCAGAAACAGACTGCGTGTTTATTTGGAGTGATGTGAATTTTTATTTTTTTTTTTTACTTTCACTGTGGACCTGTTAATGCTCCATGCTTAAGAAACGGCACTTATTTGGTGATTTGGGTTTAATTAATCTGATTAAAATCCATCATAAAAGGGGGGGTTGGGCAGAGGGTCACAGCAGGTATGTGCATTAATTGCATGTCCAAAAAAAAAAAAAAGAAAAATTGTGGTGTTAAAAGGCATTTGTATTGTCACGTTAACTTTTACAGCCATACTTCTTTTACCCATAAACTGTCATCCGTGTCTGTGTTGCATTCACTGTCATCACCCATCACAAATGTTAGTCCATTACAAGCTGATCCTGTCAGATCTCAGAGGCTCAGCAGGGTAGGTCCTGGTTAGCACTTAAAGCGAGACCTCTTAGGAAGACCAGGGGCTGTGTGTGTTTCTCCAGGTAAAACTGGAGTTGCATCAGGAAGGGCATCCTGCGTGAAACTTGTGCCAAATTTTATTATCAGTCTACATATTGTAAATTGGAAATTCAGTAGTGAGAAACTTTAATAGAATGTGTAAGAAAAAGGATTTCTTACCTGAGGACTTCTAGGAGACTTTACATCTGTGAAAGAAGACAAACCCTCAAAACAGACACAACAGATGAAGATGGAATTGAACAGAAAATGTCAGCCTGCTCACTTTAAATATTTTTACTTGAGGCACCAATGTGGAACATCACATTGAAACAAAATATGTTAATGCAGTGTGAATATTCCAATCACCTCCTGCAGATGGCAGTGTTGGCTGTGAATTGAAAATACAGCTGAACTACACAGAGCAGGGGATCCCTCACCTGGAACCTGCTGTCTGCTCAGAGCAGCAGCAAGGGTGGTTTTGACCTCAGAGTTACCCGACAGCTTGGCGTAGTGGTGAACATTGTGGCCTTGTGAGTCTACAGCAGACAGATCTGCTCCTCTCTGCAGCAGAACATCAACAACAGATGCAGCGTTGGCCTCAGCGGCCAGCATCAACGCCGTCCTACAGCACACATCAAACACAGAAATATAGGACCGGGAGCGCCACAGAATCCTTTCTCTGTTACTCACTGACACGCTGCTTTTGTACCTGCCGTTGTTGTCGCACAAATTGATTTCAGCGCCATAGTCCAGCAGAGAACTACACACCTCAGCATGAGCATGCTTGGCTGACAACAGCAAAGGAGTGAGTCCATCCTTTAGGGCAAAGACGACAAAGATATTAATCATTCTTCATTTCTGCAGGCGCTTTGAGAAAATACAAACACACTGTATAAAGCGGGAATAAGACAAATTCACAACAAGAAACCAGTAACATGCAAGCAACCAAGTGTGTTTCTACTACTCAAAAAAAAAAAAAAAAAAAGTCAGAATGTCAGTCAGTGGAAGGTTAGTGTAGCAGAATAAGAAAACAGAAAGTAAGAAAAATACATAAAATTAAATGGTCTTTATATATATTTTTATTCACAGTGCTGATACGGATCACCAGGTGGTGTTATAGAAACATACACACCACGTCGCATAGATCTGAAAGATACAGTAGAACCAACAAGGGTTGTGGCAAATACTAACTAATACATCATATACACTGAGGTGATTGAACATGAAGAAATTTAAGGTTCCACTCAAACTGTTTCTAGGCCTACTGGATTATGGCGTACTCACACTAGGCAAACTGCACTGTGCCCGAACACGTTTGACCTGCAAAATCTAGTTTATTTGACTTGTGTGAATGCTCCAGCACAGTACACTTAACTGTGCCTGAACCAACTTGCAGAGGTGGTCTGGGGTATGGTTGTTGGACTTGGGTGCAGTACATGTTGTTTGATTGCTAACTGAGACCAATTACAACTAATTAATACTTATTATTACTACTTGAACGGCGGTACAGTTTTCAGTTCATTCAAAAGTGTTTAGGTTGAACACGGGTCTGATTTCTGATGCTACTGAAGAACAGAAATAATGGTTAGCAAGAAAAGATGCAAAATGCTTCCTCATCTGCTGCCTCAGTAAAATAAATAAATAAATAATCATCACCCCTACAGCATGAATGATTTATAAATCAAGTACTGGATAATTTACTATGCTAGGCATGCGAGATGCCAGTGTCGCAGACCAAACGGTCCCCCCCCAAAAATTGGTCTGCCCTGCCTTCACTGCACATGGGTCATTGGGGACTACAGCAGCTCATCTGAGACTGAGACTCTACACCCAAAGTGATCAAAGGGAATAATGCGATTATTAAACATCAGATGACATAGGTAAAACCTCTTAAATCATTCTAAAGTCAGTTTTAATCAGAAACAAGGCCGTTTTAAGCAGAAATGAGGCAATAACCGGTGAGTCGCTACTGACGCTTTGAAGTGACGCAGGTGCAGTGAACACAGCAGCTAGCAGCTCGTCTGGCTGTGGTGCTCTGATTGCTTCATGCCTCTTTTATAATAAAATAATGTTGAATTTATGTGGAAAAGATTGTTGTACAAAAGCTTCAGATATCTGTCACTGAGATAGATGATGACTGGGGTGCAGGTTTACACAGAAATGAGGTGATAATCGGTGAACTGCAGCTAACGCACAGAAATGACGCATGCGCAGTGAAGGCAGGACCGATTTATAGGGGGGACCGTTCGGTATGCGACACCGACAAGACCAAAAAATGACTCAAAATGATCCACAAACATTTGAAACTCCATTATTGTTATGGGAGCCTTGTTGCCAGGTTTGCAGTTTTCCATGGAACTGAGCTACCTTTGAAGTACCACAAATTATATCGCTGCCTGCAAACACTTTCAACTTTCTCCTTTCTGCGAGTTCTGGTATTTGGCTGTTTTTTGTGGTGTAGGTACTTTTTATTTTATTGTTTTATTTAGGTAGTTGGCCTGGATTTGAGTGGCTCCTGGTGATCCTCTGTGGGACTGTGCCCTTTTCCAAAACAAAAGTCACAGTATGTAAAGGTGCTTGGGCCTGAATGTATAGTGTAATGTGAGTGCAGGCCAGAAGGTAAGTGTAGGGGCGGAAAGCAATCGTGGTCATAAGGTCTGCTGTAGGCCACGTCCCCTCTGAAGGGAGAGGAGTGCACACAGTGTGTCTGTTGGATAAAGTGCAGACCGGATGAGTGGTTATGTCTCAGAAAAAGTAGACAATCAGGTATGGAATTCTTTGACATTTGTTACAAAGGTCTAAAAGGGGCTGTTTCAAACCTGAATTTCACTTGTAGCAGATGACTTTGGGAATTTTCTACACAAAATTTGTAGATACTGCTTTTACACATTACCTCCCCTTCAAGGTCTGTTTCCAGTTTTGGAACATAGGAAGCAAAGTTTTGAAATTACATTAACTGTCTGATACAAATGAAATCATCACGTGAGAAAACATAAAACTACATAACACACATTTACATAATACACATTTAGGAAATGCGCCATGTCACATCATGACACGGGCTTCAATGTGGAGTTTTAGCTGACAAACAGAAACAGCAAAATTGTTCCACTTGAGAATGTGGGACACATTTTTTGAAGGAAATATGTGTGGAAAGCCCCAGAATGTTTGGAGTCAAGTCAACGGGTTTCTTGGCCTGAGCTGAACAACAGAGTGGGTGTTTAATATGACGTGCACATCCTACAATTTTCAATAAGATTGTCAGGCGGTAAACATGTGCATGACCTCGGACAGCTCAGTGCAAGTAAACTGTGCACTGAGAAGGTTGGTAAATAATAAGCATGACGGCAAAACTCAGTGAGCCATAGATCTATAAATATAAAATCAACCCAAGGTTGAATTCAGCTGAATGAACTTCTGCAGGAAGCCTTTTATACACCATTAAAAATCAAACAAGACAAGCCCGCCTGGAGAAAAGGAAAAGAATGTCAAGACGGTAAGTTGTGTCAGCACAGTTTTTGTGTGTTACATTACAGGCTGCTGCTTCCACAGCGGGTTCCTCTGAGCTCTGCCGAAAGCATTAGCAGACCTTACAACTCAGCGTGAGTCTGCAGAGGCGAACAACAGCCCACATGTGAGCCCATCATAGGACACGTGAGCATTTTACACCTGTGTGGCAGAATCACAGTCTTGCGCACATGTTGCAGATGGTACCGACGTGTTAATACTGGTATAACAGTTGAAGAACAAGAGGATGATTTCAAGAAATTCGCCTTCTTGCAAAACAAGAATGGCAATGAATTAGTCAAGACAGATTCTTTGAAGTTGGTCAAATTCATAGTCCGTGAGGCACATACCGACAAAATCCACCAGCTGTCTGCCTCAGTCAAGTGAAACGTGGGCGATCCTTGGCCTTCTCAACAATGAGGCAACTATTAAGTACATACTGGATCACGCCCAGAGAAACACGCCACATGGCCAACATGTCTCCATAAGTAACCATACGTGTCAGACAGAGTCATTCCAGTGGTACCTAAGTGTCCTTGGAAGAGAAAGAGTCACCAAAAAGGTATCCGGTCATTACCTTCGGTCACTGGTTAGCGTACAAGTCTCACAATCATACAGGAAGACAGTTAGCACGGGACCTTAAAGACTTTGGTTTTTACTGTCCTGCAGTGGTATCAGTATTGTCAAACACCTCTATCCAGGTCAGCACTCAATCTCAAAGGCTGAGGGCCCAGACACATGAATCTCACTGCAAAGATAAGTGAAGCACTAGACAAGTTTGACACTTTCACCGCACACAGGTACACTTCTGATAATCTGGATCTTAGTCTTGATCCAGGACAATCGTAATCCTAGACACACTGATTCCTCACTCAGCTTCTCAAGTGCTGCAATCAGGACATCCGCTGATTCTCAGCATTGTCTGTAATGTTAGAGTCAGTAAACCCCTCCGCACTGGCAAAGGCACCTAAGCCTGGCCTGGCCACCCCCCCCGACTAAAAACATCAGGAAGTTATTGAGCGAAATTTAATTGGACCTGGTTTTCTAAAAAGACTCTTGTTCGTTCAGAAAACATCCAAAAAAAAAAAAAATGCTGATGTTCCTTTTTTCGGTACCTCGCAGTACATTTATGTGAGTCAGATAAGGCCGCGGCTAACGAGCTGCCATGTTCTGCTCAGCACAGAAACACAACTAAAATGTAAAAATGTGTTCCAGATGACTGCGGTTTGCTGTCTGTGAGCCGACTAACCAGCTGACAAGGCCACTGTGATCTCACGCACACATTCGCGTGCTGTTAGACCTGGTAGATGAAATGCTGTTCGATAAACACTATAATTTGACATTACGTTCAACACAAAAGAGCACAAGAACACTTCAGCTCCAACAAGATGGAGGAAGATTGCAAATTGCAGCATTTCAGGATGATGATGGTGGTGGTGTCCACTCTGATTCTACCACAATTTGAAAGGGTTAAACATGCAAAATATGTTTTATATACCTTTTCAGTTAAATATAGTCTGTGCTCCATGTTAAACATCCTCACATTTTCATATTGATGTATAGAAACTATACCACTATAAGAACAATTTGGAAGTTAAACAGTTGGTTTAGTTCATATTCATGCTCTAGCTTTGTCTTTGGACACACCCACTAAGCTCACGGCAACATGCCCATGCAGTCTGTTTGTGTCGACTCAATGATTACACTGCTCCTCAGAGGAGGTGTGGCAAGCAGTGCCTTCTTCCCATTTAAAGTGGCAGGCACAGAAACAGCCAATTTCTCATTCTTTTTGGGGGTCCTAGAAACATTAACGTCTGTTTATTGACGTGTGCAATGAATTGTGCAATACCATCAACACCATGACGAAACAAAACACACTTGAGACTATTTTCTTTTAAATATACCCCAAGGAAAAGCAACAGATGAAATAATATCCATTAAACGTCCATTCATTTTGAGACCGATAAACATTTCGGTGCAGCTCTGACTGGCGGCACAGACGGAGGTGGTCTGAGCGGCCAATCATTCATTGTTTGTTTTTACAGCTCCAAGGTTCTGCTGAGTCAAAACAGCTGTTAAAACTGTTTTCTTATAGGTATAACTCATTATAAAGTCATTTTCACAATAACACAGCGTCATCATGGAAATGTTTAAACTGAACCAGCGCCTACTCCTTTAAGTCTTACCCATCCTCAATTAACAGCCACAGACCTTTTAAATATATAAAACCATAAAAAACAAATCTTTTATTCATTAAACTGTCTACCCAAATTTTAACTTTGGAAGAGCTGATTTAAAAATGAAAAAAACTCCAGATTAAACTTCTGCTGGAAAAATAAATACATTTTACAAATAGAATTATTAAAGGGGTCATATAGTGCACAACTAGTAATACAGTGATATAATCCAGTCACTGTCCAAAAAAGTTTAAATACTATAGCATTAATTTTAAGTTATATCGGCAACTCCTGGTAAAGCCTCGTACATGCTATACATAGTGGTAGTATTATGCAAGTTTTACAAGCCTGAAACACCAGATTGTGGATCTAATCTCACAGAAAGAGATTCATGGTACCATAAGACTAATTTTTTTTTTTTTTTTAAATGCTCTGGCTTTCTCCTAGGACCTCATGGCCAAAAAGGAATTTACACTGACTTGGCGATCAGCTATAAATGTTTGATTTTTTTTTTTTTTTTATGACAATTTTTAGATTAATGGCTTCCCCTGTGGTCTGCTGCCTTTCAGGTCATGGTGGTGTTAATTTCCTGTTCTTAATTTGGCTTCCTTCCTCAATGAGTCTGTTTTGCCCCAAGCTTCATACACTTTTGTACAACATGCAGATCTGTGGCGACCCCAAGTGAAAACAAGGGAGCAGCTGAAGGGACTTACTAGACTGTACGGCTGATCATGGTATCATGAATCATTTTGAGGTGGCTCCTCAGAAGGACTCGGCGGACCCCAAAATTGTGCTCCTCAAGCCTCGACTTAATTCTTAATTTTTTTTTTTTTTTACCCCCCGCTCTTAAAACACATTAGGGCACTGTTTCTTCAGTTAAACCATTAAATATAGCCAAAGGTTCCCTGGTTAAGCTCTAATTACACCTATTAGTCACTCAGAGGCTTTAAGATGTAATTCATCAATTTAATGAAGCTTCAGGAATCTTCCATGTTGTTTAAAGAGGCATTTATACTGCTATATTTAAACTGCTAACCAACAGAAAAACTGACATGAAAAATAAAAACTGAAGTAAATCTATCTAGTAATTATTATTTATTTAACTTTGTATATAGCAATAAAGTAAACACTGACTTAAGAAACTGAATATTAGAAATTGTGGAAAATTAAGTTTGCACTTTTTTTTTGCCAACATGCATGTCAAAACATATGCCTGAACATGTAAATATATCATTTAATTTCCTTCTCAAACCTATAACTTTCCATCCTAACATGTGACATTTACTTTGTTACATCCGTCAAGGACGTAATAAAATCATCTGTCTTTATTTATTTGTCTGTCTGTTAGCAGGATTACGTCAAAACTACTGCATGGATTTTGACTAAATTTCACCACAGATAGATATTAGGCCATGGAAGACTCCATTAAATTTTGAAGGTGATCTGGTTTCAGATTCTGGATCAAGAGTTCACTTTATATAGGCTTTATGTTTAAAAAACTACTTCACAGATTCTCACCAAATTTGCACCACAGGCAGATATTAGGCCATGGAAGACTCCATTAAATTTTGGAGATGATCCAGATCCGGAAACTAAAGTTTTCCATACGAAAATAAAGTTTTTCATACGAAATGTTCATTTTTAGACTTTGTGAAACCCAACAGACAGCTGCAGTGTGACAATGAAAACTGAACACTAAATAGACAAACACATTCTTATTCTGTTAGGTTTTTCTCAGCTGTACGCTGTTTTCTGTTTCACACGCACACACTCGTACATACAGACAAAATCATGCTCGCACACCCTGGCTGGCCAAAAACCACAAACATGGAACATCACTGCAATGGAGACCACATGTCTGCAGCCTGAGAGCAGCGCTCCCACAGCACCACAACCCTCGACCACGCGGGGGTACACACACAACAATATCACTCAACTTTATAACAGGGAGGATGAAGTAAATGTTTGTGCTCCATAATGTAGATTTACTGCTGAATGTAAGTCTTCAGCCAAACGTTAAAACCTTTGCTCTCTGCAATTCAAACACACATGAAAGCTTTGAACAATGGGTCCATATATATTTGGATATTGAATATATTTTGTTTTTTAAGAAAATTAGAAGCAAATCATAAATATGACCACTTTATGTCTTTTTCTGCGACATGTTAGAGACATTCTGAAAGAATTACACAGTTGTCATCCAGTTAGTTTTGCTCCTTTAATGGGGATCACATGTAAGAGATGCTGTAATCGTCACATTGTTCACCAAATATTGATGGACTCACATTTAACAGTCCACACTATGAGCTGAATAGTGTCCAAATATATATGGACCTCACAGTTAAAAATGTTTGCCAGCCTGCCATTGTGAAGTTCAATAAAGGAGAAAAATCCAACAGAAAAACCCAAAGCGCCCTGATACTGACACACAAATAAACAACACAAACAAAACAATTGTTTCAGATAAACAGTTTGTAAAAACTGTAGAAGTTAAACATTTACATTAAAGTACATACTGTGTCTTTCAGATTGACGGGGCTTTTGAATTCACACAGCAGTTGGACAGTCTGGACATTCCCACTGACAGCTGAGGACAGAATAAAAGATGTGTAATGTAAAGTCTGTGCTCACGTGTGCACAGAGAACCAGAATAACTTATTTCCAAAAGTTCAAATAAATTCACTGAGGGAAACATTTTCCCCAAGCAAAGTTTTCACTTTGTGTACTCGTGCAGATGATCGGCAAACTCCAGCACAGAAGCACTGTCTGGATAGAAGCTGAAAAGTAATTTGTTTTTGGGGGATGAAGAGCTGCAGAAGGAAAAATATCCCACAATAAAGTTGAGCGAGAATCTTCTCAACCTCATGTAAGTTAAACCCTCCAGATATTCAGTGAACATAAATCCCTCACATGAGCAGGACTTGAATTTGAACTAACTGGGCCACAAATACAACAATTAATTAAATCAGTATTTAAAATCACATGCACATGAAATTGGAACTTAAATTTAACCATGCACATTTCCACATTCATTTTTCTTTTTACAGATAAGTAACTTTGTGACCTCAGACAGACATCCTTTATGCTGAAACACTGACCAGCATGATGCAGCGCCGTCCTTCCTGATCCGTCGATGGCATCAACACAACATTTACTCTGCAAGGGAAAGACATTACCACATTTATAAACATGTCTGCACATCACAGCCCAATAAGTGCCTCAAGTAATTCTACAAATACACATTTTTACTGCATTCTACGAGTAGTGTTTACAAGTGGAAAAACTTGTTTTTATGCATCTTGCACTTAGTGAAACCAATAAATATTACTACCAACTACTAGTAAACAAAAACAACACACTCCTTTAGCTTCAAACACTGTTATTAAAGAGCATTTTGGAGGTAATGATGCAGATTTTAACCGTCATTGTGTGCACATGCAGATGTGCGTGCACGGTGCAGGCTTATATAACAATCAGGTGTGTGCCAAGGTAGTGCATACAATTGTAGATTAAGTTAGGTCAGCAAATCATAGCAGGAGATTCTGCAGCGTGTGCGCATGCAGATCCCAGCAGGACGACAATCAGCAAACTGAACAAACAGCAGGAAAAATGTTGGATTGATGAATGTACAATTTATGTTCCCGATTTCACACACTGATAATTTTGTGCATAAAACAACCACGAACAGCAACAGTTAGGTGTCTTTTGACAGTCGAAAAATTCTTAAAGTTGACATTTGCTGATAAACATCATAAAACCATTACAGTAAACCCTAAATGTCACTTTTAGTTTACAACAAATTTATCCATTCAAAAGCAACATATTGTACAGTGTTGTAAAATAAATGAAGTCTGACATATTATAGAAACTTGTCTGTTAACACAGATGTGAAAAGGCTATTTTTTTTCAAGACACAAATAACCCACAATGTCCAATGCACAGGCTGCATCGTATTAACAGCAGACATTTCAGCACAGATTTAACGTTGTTTAACGGCTCTCTTCTGCAGCACTTCAGTCTGTTTTGGTTGCAGTCACTGAGTTTTATGTTTGTTTAATTTGCAATATAAAGTTCTGTGCAACAATAATGAAAAACTGTAAATATAAATCAAAATAAGAACAATGTTAGACCATTTCAAGTTATAAAACTGCATCAATGATTTTGTAAGTGATTACATGTAATTTCTGAGATGGTGTGAATGTACTGAACCTGGCTTACACAGTTATTTAACTTTTCTTTCATCATCTGCAATCATCTTTGTGTTGTCATGTATCATGCAATGTATGCACAAAGAAATCAAGTTTTGTTGCCATTTTAATATGATATTGTGGTTTTAACTTAAAGATTTTTTTATGGAACAGAACATTCTGACATCTCAGATTTCATTTTCTATTGACCCACTAATAAAGAAAACTAGAAAAAAAATCTATGATACCAAAAAACATCATTTGTAGCACTGTATTTTCTGAAAATCATTCATCTCTAGACAAAAAAACAAAACAAAGTTGTGAATACATTTATCTACAGTTACCTTTACTTTCTTTGGGTTAGTTTTTAAAATCTCTGGAAAATTCACCTTACCTGAAGGAGCTTTTTGCAGCACTCTGTGTGGCCGTTTTTTGCAGCAAGGTGTAAAGGACTAAATCCTGAGCATTAAACAAACAAAAAAAAAAACCTGTTGAAACCTTCACTGACCTTCATTAATTGTATTTATTAATTGAGTGTAATGAAAACGAGCACAACAAAAAGTGGCATGATGCACAAACCTGCAGCATCAGTGGTTGATGGTTCGACTCCATGAGACAAGAAGATTGACAGGCAGTCTGTGTGACCACGTGCAGCTGCTGCATGAAGACTACACACACACACAAAGTTATAACAAAGTAATTTTTTTAAAACATATCCTCAAAAAGGAGATAAAAACAACACAAATAAAACTAAAAATTTAATCATTGGAAGAAAGTAACAAAACATCATAATGTTAAATACATTTATACACCTTTTCAGCAAGCTAATTCAGACCATCCAGTGTCTTTGTAGATCATACATCACACACACGCGCTTCTGAAAAACACTTTCATATCAATAAAAAACAACTGCTTTCTGTGCCTTTTAGTTGAAATAGAAAGGAGCTACTGCTGACCACGCCCCCTCATTATTTGCACCACCACATCTGGTTGTTAAGCTCTGATGTAATGCATCACGTGATAAATCTGTTTCCGGGTCCAAAGACCTCCAAGTTTACAATTAAAGTTATGTCTGTTTGATCCTTTTAAGGATTTACAGTTTAAGTTTAGTTTGTGTTTACATTGTGCGCAAACCTCCATCCCTCCCTTCTCCGCCTCCACTTCCGTTAAACGCATTCGTCTGGTTCTATGGTCGGAACACTTAATAAAAAAAATTTTTCTTTTACTTTACATATTTTATTATGCACAGGTAAAATATACATGTCTGTTTATTAATAAAAAAAATATTTATTACAATAAACAGGACGTTAAAGTGCAAACTTCACTTTCTCCCCGAACGACATGAACAGGAAGCGATCACAGCTCACAGCAACTCCCATTGAAATAACGGAGAAACAACCTGAGCGTCTGACATTTTTACATAAAACAAACGCAGTAACAACATCTAAAAACCCAGTTAATATATCCAGGAGAGTTTTAGGCACAATATACAAAAAGTTTTATGTTGTGATGTTAATGCTGTTGTCCGTGTGTAACAATTAAAGTGCAGCCTGATCAGATCGTCTCAGTGCAGTTCTCAATGTTAATGACAGCGCGCCTTTTTTGTTTGGAGCCGGACGTTGAGAATCACATGATGCGTTACGTCACACTTAACGGGATAGTCTCTGAGAGTGACTGTGGGTGTGTCACACACACACACACACACACACACACACACACACACACACACACACACACACACACACACACACACACACACACACACACACACACACACACACACACACACACACACACACGGGCTCAGTGGGTGTGTCTCACAGAAAACAGGAAACTCTAAATGGACTTCAAATTTCCAAATTCAAATGTATTAATTTATATAATGCCAATTCACTTGACTTGTGTGGCATATGTCACAGACATCTAAAACGAGCCAATTCAGGGAGAATTTTTACTTCAAGTAGAACACTTTCTACGTGCATAGATGTAGAACTGTTGAACTATGAGAATGTTTAATTGCAAACAAATTCATTTAACAGAAAAGGGTAGATAAATGATTCCACACAATATCACCGCTTTAATATAACTTTAGCGCTTTAAAAGCAACTCTGTCTGTTCTTAAGGAAAAAAAAAAAAACATTCAGGTCATCAACAAAAAGCCAGTAAGTGTTGCACAGATATACAACAAATGATTTTTCTAGACCAGTTCCAGGTTTTCAAATCTACATTTCTTTACAAACTGAAATGTGTAGACGACAAACGTTTTTCACTTAATACTGCCTGGTTTGCAAAGGAATGTCATAAGTTGATATCACTATTGCCTGTGACTAAAAAAAAGAAATTTGTTCCATTTATGTGTGTCCATTGGTGTGTATTATACAATCAATACAGCGCCTTCCAGCTCAGCAAGCAGGATGAAAAAAAAGCACACACACACACACACTCAGCCTTCCGTTGCTCACATGCCTTTCAATCAGGTTTTATCACCATAGAGATACTGTAGACTCCTTTGTGCATCCTGAAAAGGCTGGAGCCTTGAGATCCCAAACAGCCACACACATCATGATTCACTGAGACCGTGGGTTTGCATTCGTATGTGAGAAAGAAAAGGTGAAGGATGTGAACTCGTCTCCTTGGGACACATTTGTGGGTGTTTTGCTGTTGCTGTCTCCCGTGTGAGTTGCTGAACACATTGAGGTCAGTGGGTGTTGTGTTTCAGAAAAAGAGGTCAAATATTAACACTGTGCCTCTCTTATCAACAATCTCTACCAGTGAGGTGACAAACTGCACTGCTGCTAGAAAAAAAAGAAATGAGCCGGTTCACAGAACAATGGCTGAATAAACGGCGTCGCATGGCCAGAAAATGTCAAACATTTTAATAACACTGAAGTCAGTTTTAGGCCCGTGATATGGAGCGTCACAGTGCTTCAGAAAAACAGAGACTTTAGAATGTGCCCATTCAGACACAGTTTAACTACACAACTGGTGTTTATCTGTTCTTAACTGTGCTGCAGTGCCAGAGGGGGCGCCATTACATAACACAATAACATCAAACGCTAAATAAAGAACAAAATTAAAAAACAAGAAACATGAGTACTAGTGCAAGTACTGACCATGCAGACTGGAGCCTTTCCATAAATAATGCAACTTTTTACATAGTTTTCTATTGTTAATTAAGTGTGCATAGTTATTGAATAAAAACACTGTGATCATACGTCAATCAGCTGCGTTTTGTTTAAACACCAGAGGGGGCAAATCAAGTAGTTGGTGATGTAATGAAGCCCCATTTTGCACAGCACATGATAACTATGGACTCTAGGAAAATGTGATAGCTTTCCATCACTAACTGGCAGCATTGAAGACATGCTTTGGTATCATCCCCAGCCACACGTTCTATCCACTCTTTAATTCTGGTTTTACTATGAGTTAACTCAACTTTTACTGAGAGACACGTGACGTTTTTCTACAGTTGCAAATTCTGCTGTCAGGAGTGCTCAGATGTTCTGCACCAAATGCAACATTATTTAAACCCTGCTCCATCTCACAGACAGTTGTGATTTGCCTGTGTGTTTTGGGTTTTTTGTTTGTTTGTTTTTGGGCTGGGATGAATTCTGAATGGGAGAAGGGCAAAAATAAAATATGTGCTCTCTAATTCTTCTATTTCCCAGGCTAATAAAAACTGTTACCACGGACAAATTAGTCACTTGACCAATTAACTGATCAATCAGAAAACTGAACATGTATTTTTAATTAATTAAAAATGCCACTGGTTGTTAAATTAATAACCGAGTTACAGATTGCTGCTAAAATTAAAGAACATATCAGAACGTGTAATTTGAAGGTCAGATCATTAGGTTCTCTCATTATTTTTCAATGCTGCATGACACATGAATAAACAAGAAACACACTAGCCATTCCACACAGGGTGAATTTTTGGACGAATGTGTACCAGAGGAATTCCTTGTATTTAAATTCTTACGCTGATTTGCCCTCGTGGTCCAGCTTTACAGCACTGGCTCCTTTCTTTGCAAGAAGCGAGGCCACCTTTTCCACCTCGCCATGCTCCACTGCAGCAAGCAGACGCTCATCATTCTTGTTCCACTCATGCACCTGTAGAGGGTGATACAGAAAACAGAGCATATCAAAAAGAAGAAAAAAGGGAGAGTGCCAGACAAGTGAAAAGCATATAATCATTAATGTGATTTATCTCATCACGATTCCAAATTAAAGGATACACATTACCTCAAATATTTACATTTCTATAAGAGCTGCTTCCTATATGTGCTGCTAACATTAGTGAAGCCCTGAAGGTGAGTAATGTTTCAGAGGGAGAGAATGATGCCCATGCTGAGCATTCATGCACAAAATGTGAGTAGACACACACACACACAAAGCAAACAGCCTCACATTCGTGTTACTGACAGACCGTTCAGATAGCGACATGTCAACAATTGGAAACCATCACCCATGATGTCATTCAAAAGCAATCTGTGTGAGGTCATACAACAGCACCACGCAAAGATGTGGCCACCAGTGATTTACTTCTGGAGCAAGATATAAATTCAATCTGGAAATAACTAAACACATCAATAGTAACCACGCACAAAAACAACGCAGAGTCTCAAATACTCCTCTGTCTTTTCTGAGCTAATGTGGCAGTTTATGCCCTTTTTTTTTTTTTTTTTAAATAAAAGTCAGATATAATACATTCCAAAAGATGTTGGTGCACTTGTTATATCTGTCATGTAATCATCCATCAACTCCAACAAATAATTTTAATTTTTCCACGGTTTATAGCCAAAAATTATTCTACAAAAAAATGCAATAAATAAAGAAAAAATGTGTACACAAATTGTACATTAATAGTAACTTCCATATGTTGACCAACCTCACCCCCCCCCCCACACACACACACAAAAAGGCAATGCTGAAAAGTCTTAGCCAGGAATGACTTAAGGTGTACTGACATGTGCATGACTGATTCACGAACTTGCACGCACGTCGTCATGATGATCCCACCCGCTGTGTTCCCAGCTGGACGTAGTGCTTTGTTCCACTGCCTGCCATGCGCTCTACGCTGGAAGCTGCATATATAAAATAATTATTTTGCAGCAGATTAATCATTTTCTCTGCAAGTTGTCGGTTGAAAACAGCTCTAATCACTTCTTGAATCACAATGGACTGCTCCAGCAGCGCCGTTCGCGCGTGCGCACTGGAGAAAGCATTTGGAGCCATCTAAAAAGGTAATTATTTGTCATGTTTACATTGTCAAGGCTTGGTAAAACAGTTGTATTTTCTTTCCTTCTTGTGTGCAGTTGTAAAAGTATGTTTATGACAGATTTAACATCTCGTTATAATCCTTCCGACGAGCTGCGCTC
Source organism: Thalassophryne amazonica (assembly GCF_902500255.1). Classification (NCBI taxonomy): domain Eukaryota; kingdom Metazoa; phylum Chordata; class Actinopteri; order Batrachoidiformes; family Batrachoididae; genus Thalassophryne; species Thalassophryne amazonica. Next base: position 34,812,556 of record NC_047119.1, read on the forward strand.
TGATATGATTCGCTGACACAACCACTCGCTCTGTTCACTTCTTTACTCCACTTGACGAGCTGCATGTTGAGTTGGCGAGCAGATCGCGCCACGTAGCACGACATTTATGCATGAAGGATTTTTTGAATATTTCAAAATTCTCTTTGCGCAATTGCACACGCCAGCACCCTTCTCACATTCAGTCTGCACCCGTTAAAGGCAATTTTAGTCTCCGGCACCATACAGGTCATGCAAGTGTGTGAATCAAAGTCATGCATGTGTCAGTGCACCTTTACAGTAGCAACCTGCATCACAATCCATTAAGCCCATATTATAGAGCACACTACGTTTCAGAGACACTGCCAGTTGCTAGCCATCATTAGAATGAAAACACTGCCAGCATCAGACCTACATGAGGCCTTTAAGTGTGGTGACCTTGCATACCAAGTGTGACTTGAATCCACAAAGTATTTGATAAGATATTGCTTTCACAATGTTTCAAAGACTTGGCTCCATGTAAGCCACAATTAAAATGGAAATGCACCCAAAATCAAGCTTAAACAAAGGTCTCAGTGAGGTGACCTTCTATACCCCATTTCAGTTTGACTCATGAAGTCTTTGACAGGAGACTGCATACATATTGAGCACATAGACTACCACACAACCCCCCGCCCCCCAAACACACACACACACACACACACACACACACACACACACACACACACACACACACACACACACACACACACACACACACACAGTCAGGCAATTACAGGGTTAAAAATAATAATATTTAGGATCTGGTGACTTTGATTTGATGTGTCTGAAGGTTTTCCTTTTTTCACAGTTGCAAACTTCAGGAGTTGTTAACGACCTCCAGCTCATGCTATTACAAATAAACAATTTAACTCTATAAACAAACAGTGCGGTCACTGACATCTTCTCTCTGAAGAGAAACCGGCACACTGACAGCTGCGCAAAGCCAGACTGTCCACTACAAAAATGGGATGATGGTATGTGTGGGTGGGTTTGTGGAATATTATAATAATGATTAATTAGCACAGTGACTTAGTGGTTAGTACTGTTGCCTCACAGCAAGAAGGTCATGGGATCAATTCCCACCTGTGGCCTGTGTGGCATTTGCATGTTCTCCCTGTGTTTGCATGGGTTCACTCCGGGTGCTCCGGCTTCCTCCCACATCCAAACACATGCAGGTTAGGTTGATTGGAAACTTTAAACTGTCTGTAGGTGTGCGTGCAGGTGTGAATGTGTTTGTCTGTATGTCGCCCTGCGACATACTGGGACCACAACATGCTATAGGTCACACATACATGAAATATACAGATGAGAAATATCAGATATGGCTAAATAAATCAAATACATAAGTAAAGACTGCAACTCTTCAACATTTCACAAGTATGTTGGGATTTTTTCCACCAGTCAAAACTTTAAAAAAGGTCAGTGGTTGCTTAAGCAGTAGATCATAAATAAATCACTTGTCTAACATCGTGAGAGGCAGAAACTCAACTTGCATTAGTCAAGCCAAGTGTTTTAACCACTTGCTCCTACACGTATGCAGCAGCGTCAGATTTGACCCGATACCCTGGTGACCTACACGTGAGACGGCGTGAACCCGGTGACTCCCGAAATACTTCACGTATCAAAGTGTAACCTATTTTAGGAAAGTAATAAGTCAACACAGTGATACATGGTGAAACCACCTGGGCTTCGACCCAAATGCAATGCCTGCAAAATGTTGTGTGCAGCTGGGTGAAAAATGCTGCGCTATAAATATTCTTGCTGCTGGAACAGCAAAGACTAACACACAACGCTGGAGTCACAAAGCGAGTAGAATCAACAACGAAGCGGAATGCAAAACTTAATCGATGATGCTTTGAAAATACATCATTCTCTCTTCTCTTACGTGGATCTCAGGGGAACTGATCCTTATCCAGTTGTAAAATAATGCCCACACAGGAGTGTTTATAACTACTTATGTTCCACTCTTCAAAGCACGAAACTGAGAGGCGAGACACTATTAAAGAGGACGTGTAAAACGAGAAAGCTCTCTGGGAGAGTGGAAATAGCAGATGGCATGCGAAGCCATACAGCTGAGCACTTACAGAAACGTACATCAATCTGCCAGGTGGGAGCCACAGTGGCTTTGTGGTTAGCAATGTTGCCTCACAGCACCTGATCCTTCTGTGTGGAGTTTGCGTGTTCTCTCCATGTTTGTGTGGGTTCCCTTCAGGTGCTCAAGCTTCCTCCCATTTCCAAAGATATGCAGGTTAGCTGAATTGGAAAGTTTAAATTAACCGTAGGTGAGAGTAAGTGTGTGAAAATACTGGTGGCCTGTCCAGCTATACCCACCTCTCACCCAGTGAAAGCTGTGATTGGCTTCATTATAACAATTATAAATTATATATTGAATGATAAGTTGACACTACACCTATCACAATAGGCGTAGTATCGACTTATCAATTTACCATTTAAAACAAAATTAAACTAGCACGACACTAACAGCAAATACTTCCAGCATGGGCCAATAAGCAAACATGAGCCAGAAAAAAAAGCAAGTATAGACAATCAGTCATGCAACAAACATGCACTACTTTAAAAAAAAAAAAAAAAACTTAAATTATAAATGAGGTATTAAAACAGATAGGATGCAAATTACTTTATACACAAATTATACATTTATTAGTGTGAGATGAAAATGTACAATTTGTACAGAAAAAGCACACATCAATACACAGAACATAATTTATCAACTCAAAAATTATGTTAAAACTAATACTGCAGTCCTAATTAAAAAAAAAAAAAAAACTAGACAACTCCCTTATACATGAATTTTAGCTTTAAGACAATTATTTACATTTTTACATATACCTCATATTGATTGATTCATTAGTTAGGCTATTTATTATCATCTTTGTTGCAGTTGTGAAATCATATTGGGCTACAACCCTACAAAATAATGATGCTATTAATCTAAATATTCTGATTACATTCCTTAATATTTGGATACAACTGTGAACATTTTCTTCATTTCATTAACATCTGAAAGTTTCAAATCTATTTTTACTGCATAACAGTTGGGGAAAAAAAAAACCCTACCAAAACCACATTTACACAAAAAGTAGCATGTTGCCTGTGGGGATCCATGGGCTCTAGATTGGGTAGTGTTTATTTAAAAAGTTTCTTGCCCCCTCTGGAAGTGGAAAACAAACTCTTACTATGCACTCCCATTGCTTCAAATGGCAATGCTCCGCATAGAACAGAGTAACAAAATCCAGGAAAAGGTTGACCGAAATCACTCAAAAAGTTCTTCCTATTTGTTCCAGTCATTTATTACAGTCATCAGGGGTCAACCTTTCCTAACAGAGTTTTAATTTCCTCATAGCCTTAGCTTCTTTTTTTTCCCTTTTTTGGCACACTACAATACTGCAAAAGAAGGCTCTGCATATCCAAAAGTTGATTTGCTGTAACTTCTCATACTGTGATCTCATTAGCATGAACTCACTGTATGTGGGAGAAAACTGCAAAGAACTTTGAACCATTTCCAACACAAATCCATCCTAACAGCATGACTGGAACATCACAGGGAAACACTGATCCACTGTATAGCATGATGTCACTAATGGCCTACATGATATGAGGCTGAGCAAAAATGAAAAGTCGTCACAATGAAGCAAAGCTGCATGACACTGATAGCATTAGAGTACATCGTAATAGACAGGTTTAAGTGGAGCGGAATTCATGCTCCAGTTTTGGCCCCTTTCACATCGAGTGACATCGCAGGGAGGCTGGTCAAATAATCATGAGGTGGCAGGGATGGTGCACAATCCATGCAGGAGCGAGCTTCAAAAATAAATGAATAAGACGGAGTGGAGAAATGGGCATATTAAAGCAGTGAGTATATTCCAGAGAAAGAGAAAGCAAATGTTCTAATTTTTGCCAGTGCATTATGGCCAGAAAACCTACTTGAGTTTTTAAAAGCATAGTGGAAATGCAGACTGAAATGCAGACTGTGTCAAGGATCCACAAGGAAAAACGTCTTCATCTTGCATTGGTAGCCCAAGCAGACTGCACTAGCTGAACCATTTAAAGCAGATTTATTGATCATAAACTCATAGTAGCTTCAGGCAGCATGGTGGCAGAAACAGTTCACACAAGGTCCTGGGTTCCCATGACCATTCTCCTTCTAGATCTAGGGTGGTGCCACGAGGGTGCAACTTATGCAAAATAAACATGCTGGTTGATACAGAACTGAAAAATGGTGAGCGCTCGTCTAACATTCATGTGCTCTGTCTGAGTGGAGCCATTTCTCACAAAATGGGATGCAAAGGTGAGTCAAAATGCAGCCAGTTCAGCAGTTAGATGATGTCCGCATTGTTACAGCTCACAACATGTCTGAAAAGGGCTTAACTGACTTTGGGTAATATCTACTGATACTAAGCACTACAGGCTTAACCTATATAGGCTTCCACTGGACAGCCAAGGTTTAAGGAACATGGGTTTGCGCCAGCAATAAGATGTGGCTCAATAATCCCGAGATTATAAACCAGTATGACCACTGTCATTCTGTGCGTCCAGGCTGTTGAAGAGTTCTGACTTTCTGTTGTGTTGATTTCCGTTGCGGGACTGCACCCATCCTCTCCAGCTCAATCTGTCCAAACATCTTTCAGGTTCCCTTTCTCCTGCCGTCTCTCTGACTGATAATCGTGTTTACAGTGGGATCAGGGTGTGGACTGTAGTGCTTGTTCCCAGTCTGTCTTTAACACGACACTTATAAAGACATACAAAGTGGCCACTGATAACACTAAGTGTTTCCTGTTTGTCCAGGTCAGGGGCTGACTGCAAAGACAAGGACAGGAAAACGAGCAAAGATACAGAAGGCATAAATGAAAAATCCCTTTTGAAATGCTACCAATCGGAATCAATTACCATGTACTTATTTATGTTTGAATAATTACATAGACCTGTACAAATCTTCATGGAAAACTACTTTGGAAAAATTTTCCCATATCCAGGAATAAATTATTAGAAATATTTAAAATCACTAATTACTTACAACCTAAAACCACTGTTGCTACATATCAACAATAAACTGAAGGAAACAAATGCTGATCAAGTAAGTGCGTGTGACTTATTTTTGTTTTGTTTATTTTAGCATTTGTGGGGCATATTTAACACTGATGATGCTGTACCATATGTGGTTAAAAAGTAACATAAAATGAATGAAAAACACTGCATGCTCTGCCTGATAGCTGAAATTTCTTCCCCTGATATCCAAAGATTTCATGTAAGGCAGACTAACCAATGAGCTGGTTAGAGTTGCTTTGACTACAGCTGAATGAAAACAAAATACAGTTCTTTTTAATCTTCTGTAAGCACAAAATGTGCAAAACCAATTTCCAAACCATTGTTCACTTTCTCACTCATTTTTTAAAATCAGACTTCAAGAGGTTCAGAGACTTCTACTCAAATTTATACAGCTCTGAGATGGACAGTTCAAAGCTTAATTCCGTCTTTTTTCTGGATAGCCTGAAATTTCCCAGGCTGTCTAAAGCTCAAGCCAATTTTTTGGAGTCTCCTATAACCCAGTTACAGGTCGACAAAGCAACTGACTCGCTTCAATCTGGGAAAAGTCCTGGCCCGGATGGTTATCCGGTAGAATTTTTTAAGACTATGACGGGAAAAATTAGTCTATTGCTTAGAGTTTACAACAGATCCTTTGAAGAGGCCAGGCTCCCAAATTCTATGTATCAGGCCAACATAATATTAATCGCTAGAAAGGACAAAAACCCCGAATTATGCTCATCATACAGACCCATCAGCCTTCTGGGTGTAGATAACAAAATACTTTCAAAAATACTAGCTCTTAGATTGGAGAAGGTAATGTGCTCAGTAGTGAAAGCGGACCAGACTGGCTTCATTAAGGGTCGTAACTCTTACTACAATACCAGACGTCTGTTTAACATTATCTACTTCTTAAATTGTAAGGAAACGCCAGGGGCAGTGGTTTCTAAGGATGCTGAAAAGGCGTTTGACAGAATTGAATGGGAGTATATGTTTGAAATATTGAGAAGATTTGGCTTTGGTCACAATTTTGTGGGTTGGATCAAATTGCTGTACAAATCCCCAACAGCGTCTGTCTTAACTAACGGTCTGCTCTCTTCTCCTATTGAGCTGGGCAGGGGTACAGCCCAGGGCAGTCCCCTGTCACCGTTGCTGTTCACTTTGGCCATTGAGCCACTGGCCATGGCTGTTCGACAAAATTCAAAAATAGTCATGGTGTTAGGATTGGGGAGGTAGAACATAAGATACTACTATACGCTGATGATATACTGCTGACAATGACAGATCCTACTAATTCTTTACCAGTCCTGATTAGTTGTATTGGGGACTTTGGTCTTATATCTGGCTACAAAGTGAACTTTGACAAGTCAGTCATTATGACTCTGATTCGGGAAATGTAGAGCCTTCTTATGTGAAGCCCTTTCGCTGGGAGCCATTGGGTTTTACATACCTGGGAGTAAGGGTTACTCCACGGGTGAATCAGTTATACACAGAAAATATAAATGGGATGATCAGGAGTATATGTGAAACAATGACAAGGTGGAAGGCTCTCCCAATCTTTTCTAGGCCAAATTAATCTTATAAAAATGGTTATTCTACCTAAAATATTATATCCTATATGCATGCTGTTTGTTATTTTAAAATCTGAGGACATAAAAATCATCAATAAAGCCATGGTGGACTTTATATGGGCAGGAAGAAAACCAAAAATCAAACTGGAGACACTTCAATTGCCTAAAGAACAAGGCGGTTGGAACCTACCCAATATAGAGTATTACATTCTTTCAGTACAAGCTAGGATTTTAAGTGCGTGGATACATGAAAACTCAGACTCACCGTGGTTTAATATTGAATTAGTGCTGTGTAATTCATCATTGCCTATCAACTTAATAGGTGCTAAATTGAACACACTATCAAGCAGAGTTAAAAATAACCCTTTACTATGTAATGTATTATGGACCTGGGATAAACTTCGAAAACTTTTTAAATGCAGCCAATCATTTCCAATTTTGTCCACACTGGTGGGTAACCCAAATCTCTCTCTGCAAATTTTAGGAGCAAATTTTGCAAATTGGCACCTGGCTGGGATCCATAGGTTTTTTGACCTGTTCAAACAAGGAGAGTTCAAATCCTTTGAATCTCTCAAAGCTCAATATTCTCTACTGAATAAGGACTTTTATAAATATTTACAACTAAGGCATTATGTACAACAAAAGATTAAATTTCTTAAGTTTATGCCAGATACATATCACTTAGAGATTTTTCTGATTAATAATAAAGATCATAAACATTTTATTTCAAAATTTTACTCAGAAATATATTCCCTTAGCGTGGACAAACTTTCTTGGCTGAGAAAATCATGGGGAGTCCTGTTTGAATGTGAGATACGTTTACAGGTATGGGACAAGATTCTTACTTTGCCATCAAAAGTTTCAATTTGTAATAGGTTTAAAGAATTGCAGTACAATATTTTGCACAATGTATACATTTCTCCAAATATTTTTAGTAAATACAATGTGGGTATGTCACCAAATTGTTTAAAGTGTAAAATTCATGTGGGTACAAGGTATCACTGCTTATGGGAATGTGTTTATATCCAGAAATTTTGGAACAAGGTCTGCTCTAATATAGGTAAAGCTATGGGACAACAGGTAATTGAAAATCCAATGATGTGTTTGCTCGGTCATGTCCCTGTTTCAATTACAAAAAATGAGAGTGTTGTTCAGTCACTATTGATGCTGGCTAGAAAAAGTATTATGATGAAGTGGGTGGGGGATGATCCTCCATCTATCTCTTTATGGAAATCCTTGATTGTAGAACTTATGACTATGCTTAAACTTGGACATTTCAGTGATGGCAAAACGCAGTCATTTATAAAAACATGGAGGAAACCCCTGGAAGCAATGGGACTCGGATGTCAAAGAAACCTAAATGGGCAGCCACTTTGGACTTGATCAGCCCTGAATGTCTTCGGACTCTGTATTGTCAAATACCAATACATGTCTAACCAGTCTGTACTGTTTTTGTTATTGTTATAACTATAAAAGTTATAAATAAAATATTAAAAAAAATAAAAATATCAGATTTCAAAGCAAAATTTGATCCTCTTGCTTTTTTTTTCTTAGTCTGTCATCATAATTATTAAATGAGGACCCATGTGGACAGTGGGTGAAATAACAACATGTGCACCATTGCTGAAGTTGCTTGGGGGAAACAAGCACTTACAAAGCGAGTTCCACAAACAAACAAAAAAAGTTATGCACTTGAAATCTTTCCGTTCTTTCTGCACCGAAAGGCCCTTACCAAAGATTTTAGCAGCAGGGAAATATGAAAACTCCCATTAAAAGATTTGTCTTGTAGCATGACCATAGCAGATGGTCACCCCACTGAGTCTGGTCTACTACTAGCAGGGAAAGGTCTACAGTACACCTTACTTGTATATTGCACCTTGAGGTGACTAAGCTTGGGATTTGGTGCATTGTAAATAAATTGAATTGAATAGATGACTGAACAGACTTACACTGTCCACTGTTCCAATAACTACAGGCCAGAAAGAACTATTAGGACCATTCCTTGGAGTAAAAAATAAATAAAAAGATTTATGTTCTCTCTGGGATTACATGGAGTGCTAAGCAATAAAGCTCAATAACTGTAGAGGGAAAAGTGGGTCAGGACTGACCGAAAACACGCTAACAATAGACTTTAAATCCAGCAGGGAGCAACCTCTACACAAGTCATGACAATATTCTTCTTGAGAGATTGAGAAGGGCAGCATGGCTGTGCCAATAATATGCAAAAATCAAAGGAAAAGAAAGGGAGGGATTGGCACATCCTCAACATATTTGCCCTTTGAACATCAGCGGCTGTTAACTTCAAAACCCTTATCTGCAAAAAGCAGATGCTCAAATGTCCCCAAACAATACGCCCTCTCTCTCAGGCCACAGCTGAAACTGCTTATTGCCTGAGAGAGAAAACTGACCCACCTTTCGTCAAAAAAGTGACAGCTGCCAATCAAAATCGGCCACGTCACTAAGCCCCGCCCCCTCTATGACGTCATAGCCAATCAGAATTAATGACGTCACTATGTCCCGCCCCTAAGCCCCTCCCCTAGTCCCGCCTCCAAGCCCCGCCCCTTATGACGTAACAGCCAATCATAATCGATGACGTCATTATGCCCCGCCCCTAAGCCCCGCCCCTAGTCCCACCTCCTAGCCCCCGCCCCTTATGACGTCACATCCAATCAGAGTCGATGACGTCAGTATGTCCCGCCCCTAAGCCCCCGCCCCCGGCTCCTCCCCTAGTTCCGCCCCTGGCTCCTCCCCTAGCCCCACCCCCAAGCTCCTCCCCTAACCCCGGCCAAGCACCGCCTCCAAGCCATACCTCCCCTCCCACCCAGGGTCTAATATTTTAATGTCACTTTATTTCATGAATTAAAGAACGATTAAAAATACCTAGATCTTTTTAATGTATTAAAGAATTAACTAATTCTGAAATAATTAAACATAAATCAGTGTCTATTATTTAATGCCCCTTTAATATTTTTAATTCTTAAATTATTACGTTTCCTTTTCTGTTTTTTAATTCGTAAATTAAAGAAGGGGGTACAAATAGCCGTCTCTCGGCTGTAAGTCTTTGCAGCAAGACGGTCAAATACCCACGCATAGAGCTGCTCGCGGAAACATGACCCCACGGCTGTAAAACCTGTTGCAGAGCTGTGTCTGTGTGAGTGCGTGTGTGTGTGCGTGTGTGTGTGTGTGTGTGTGTGTGTGTGTGCGTGTGTGTGTGTGTGTGTGTGTGTGTGTGTGTGTGTGTGTGTGGCGGGACACCCGCTGAGCGGAGATGCTGCCCCGAGGTGATGAACCCGAAGAACAATAAACAATGCTCCTTATCACTCACGCCAGATGATGTTTTCTTTTAAGATATTAGCCGATCGATCATGGGGCGCGGGACACCCGCTGAGCGGAGATGCTGCCCCGAGCCCGAACAATAAACAATGCTCCTTATCACTTACGTCCCTGGGAACGAGTCAGCGAGCATTTCCACTACAACCGGTGAAGAGTGAAGATGCCTGGACCCCCAGCTATGGGTATAAAATAGAATAAATTTGCGGAAAAAATCCTGGAAAACCATGTTGTTTAATTAAGTTTTCTTGTCTTCGAGCAGAGTGCGAAAACCGCATCAGCTTTCAGGGTAAGTGATTTAAGTAATCTGTTTTGATAGAAATGAGTGTTTTAAATGATGCACGCCGTCTGAAACTGTTTTTTTTTATTTTTTTTTAGACAAAACCACGCAGACGGTCCAGAGCGCGTTCGGACCCGTCCTCGGTAATATATTTGAAATAGTACAGAATATCCGCTTGCGAGGGTGATGCTTTGTATTCATTTATTTATGTTAATTCTAGAAATCAAGTCAGAGCCCCCTGAAGAAGTTCGAAGGCTGGAAGCCCCGACTTCACCACGCAGATGTAAGTACAGCGATCGAGATTAAATCACGATTAAAACTCTGGAATAACCCGATTTTTTCTGTCACAGCCCATGGAGAAGCGGGTCAGTGGGAGAGACCCGTAAAACGATCCGCGGATGTACACGGTAAGGAGTCGGAGTTTATGTATTTATTTATTTTAAATATTTAATAACTAACGATTTTCTCTTTTTTCAGCACGCGGTGGAGGGAGACCGTCTATTTTCCACAGAGACGCAAGGCTCGAAGATATTCTGAGCTGGGATTAACCTCATCACGCAACTTTCTTGAAAATGTGTAGTCTGTTTTTATTTTTTTATTTTTTCTCTTATTCCGATGGAACGGGAGAATTCATTTTGAAGAGGTATATTAACTGAATTTCTTGAGGTAGATTCTTCCTGCTACAGATTTTAAAAGATGGAAGGAGAGAATTCACATCGGGAAAATAACTTCGGACGTGTATTGGATTTAAACGCTTCAATAATCGACTCAGCGGGGAGCGCTCCTGGAGCAGATGGTCCATTACCCGAGGCGTTAAATTCGCCGCCTCAAAATAACATCGAGTCCGGAGAGAGACTTTTAAGCCGTGTTCGTTTAACACCGTTAAATGAGGCTCTTAACAATTTAGCGGCTGAACGAGAATCGGAAGAAATTAACCCCTACATCATTTCTGCGATTAACGCTATAAATTCGACGGTCCAGTCTGATACTGAAGAGCCCCCTGACCCCCCGCACACCTCACCTCCAGACGAGTCCGGTCCCGCGGCGTTGAACCAGGTACGTCTGACTCCGTTAAATAACGCCGTAAACCTCCTCGCGTGTGAAGTTAATCCTCACGTCCAATCCGCGGTGGATGAATTAAATCAAACGCCTAACGACGCTCGCGCTTTTTCACCTTTAAGAAGTCCCTCCCCGCGCAATGCGCGCGGAGAAGAGATTTTAAACAGAGCTCGTTTAACCCCGATAAACGCGGCGATCTCTGTTTTGATGGAAGACGGAGATGATGCACGACCGGGACCCAGCCGACACTCTCCCATGACGGGCGGTGGGGCTGCTAACGTCATCAGGAGACCTGCTTTTAACAATATCGAAATCAGGCTGCCTCTCAATTTCCAGCGCGCCGACGAAATTCCCGACTACGCGGAATTTTACCGTAACGTCGTTGGGGCTCTTCATAACTCGGTCGAAAAGGCTTTAACACACGCCAGGGCCGGGGACTTTATCCAAATGGAGATTCGTGGGGACTCAGTCTACAACGAGGCCGCTTTGATCAGCTCATATAACGACGCTGGCGATGTGACGGGCTTCCAAAATCTGTTAGAACGATTGATACAATCAAATTCCAACGTTTTATCCGACGAGTCTCTGGAATTAGTGGTTCAAGTCATCCGCAACCAGAACGGCGCGGGGAAGCGCAGAATAGATGACCTCCTCCATCACGAGGTTCTGAGGAAAAAATCCAAATGCCTTAATATCGTGTATAATCCTGACAACAGTTTATGTTTCGCGATAAACCTCGTTCAGTTATTGAATCCTCATCTGAGTACGCACGAGGCGGAGCAGCGCGGACTGGCGTTACAAAATAGCGTCGGATTAACGGCTGCTACGCCGGTATCTTTAGAGCAGGTGGGAAAATTTGAAAACGCTCTGGGTTGTAAAATTGTGGTGTTTTTCAGAGCCGAAGGGGAGAGAAAGCTGACAAAATTCCAGACAGGAATACCGGCGCAGCAGAAAACTCTTTTCGTTTTTCTGTTTAATAATCATTTTTACGGAATCATCGATTTAAAGAGATTTTTGGGAGTGAAATATGTATGTAAGTTTTGCTTTGAGGGGTACAATAACCACGCCTCCCATAATTGTCCGTCATATTGTAAAATTTGTGAATCCACGCAGTGTTATGAGAAAAATAACCCTGTATTCTGCAGCGAATGTAACAAGGAGTGTCGCTCTCCCACCTGTTACAGCCTGCATAAACAGCCGAAGTATCGTCCTTCCGCCGGTAAGTTCGTTAATGTGTGTGATAACAGAAAAAAATGCTCTCGATGTAAACGTGAGTATTACATAGCGTTTTCTAAAAACAGCGCTCCGCACGTGTGTAAGCAGAAGAGGTGTCATATATGCGGCGAGGCTCTCCAGGAGCCGAGCGAGGGTCACCTCTGCTATATGACCCCGCTCAAAGCTGAAGAGACGCATTCAGAGAAATATGTTTTTTATGATTTTGAAACGTATGTCGATAATAACGGGGAACACGTACCGTTTTACGTCAGCGCTGTAACAAAGACGGGTGATTTTTGGAGCGCATGGGGGACAGACTGCGTAGCCCGCTTCTTTAAACATTTTAGAACGAGAAAATTCAAAGAATACGTGTTCATCGCTCACAACTCAAAAGGTTTTGACGGCTATTTGCTTCTAAAGTATTTAGTCCAGCAGGGCGTAACCCCCGCTGTGATTATGACCGGGAGTAAACTATTACTCATGACAGACGCCGCCTTTAAACAGAAATATATAGATTCGTTATCTTTCCTTACAATGCGCTTATCTCAGATGCCTAAAGCCCTGGGGATCCGGCTGAAAGACGAAATCATCCGCAAAGGTTACTTTCCGCACCTGTTCAGTTCAGAAAAAAATCTGAACTATGTCGGTCCGTACCCTGACTCAGCGGCTTACGGGGTCGCAAATATGTCAGAGGGAGAAAGAGAGGAATTTAACGCGTGGTACGTGCGGAAAAAAAACGCAATTTTCGATTTTAAAGCCGAGGCCGTTATGTATTGTGATAACGACACAAAAATCTTGGCTGCAGCCTGCTCCAAATTTATGTCTGAATTCATCGCTGAAACACTCGTGGATCCTTTTACCTGCGTTACAATCGCCTCGGCGTGTATGAAAGTCTTCCAAACTAACTTTCTTGCTCCAAAAACGCTGGCGATCCCCTCCGCCGACAATTATAGAACGAGGCATAAAAAATATTCGGACGTGGCCCTGCAATGGTTAGAATGGGTTGCTGAGACGCAAAACATTATCATCGATCATGCTCTAAACAGGGGCGAGAAAAAAATAGGAGGTTATTATGTTGATGGGTATGCTCAGATTGACGGCCGGATAAAAGTGTGGGAGTTTCTCGGATGTTTTTACCACGGGTGTGCAAGGTGTTTTACACAGCATGAAATAAACCCTCTCACAAACACCTCATTTGGAGAGCTCCACGCAGCGTGTCAGAAAAAAATAGCCTTTCTGCGGGCTATGCCGGGCGTCACCCTCAACGTAATTTGGGAGCATCAATGGCTTGAAATGAGGCTGAGGGATGAGAGCGTTCGGTGTTTCCTCGCCCGCAGGGGGTTACCGCCGCCCCTCGAACCTCGCGACGCTTTATACGGCGGTCGGACTTGCGCGGCCCGTCTGAGGTACACGGCTGAGCAAGATGAGACGGTCTATTACGTCGACGTGACCTCGCTGTATCCTTACGTTAACGTAAATTTCACATATCCCACGGGGCATCCGGAAATTATAGAGAGAAATTTCAGAGACCCCAGGACTTATTTCGGGCTCATCAAAGCCATCGTGTACCCGCCCCAGGGGCTAAAATTCCCCGTCCTCCCACACAGAACTCCTCACGGTAAACTGGTGTTTACTCTGTGTCGCACCTGCGCTGATGAAAATAATCAAGCTGCAGCGTGCACACACAGTCAGCAGCAGAGAGCTCTGTCTGGGACTTGGACGACCCCGGAATTCCACAAAGCTCTGGATACAGGCTATGCTGTAGCTAAGATTTTTGAAGTCTGGCATTTTGAGGAAAAAAGTGATAAAATCTTTGAGGGGTACATAAACACCTTCTTAAAACACAAGCAGGAAGCCTCTGGTTTCCCTCCCGAATTTGATAAAGACTCCGAGAGCAGAGAAAAATACATCACGGACTACTGGCTGAATCAGAAGATTCGTTTAGACCCAGAAAAAATCAGTCACAATCCGGCAAAACGTCAGATGGCTAAGATCTGCCTCAACTCCTTCTGGGGGAAATTCGCCCAGAGGGCAAATCTGACGCAGACCGCGCTCGTTAAAAATGCTGACGATCTGTTCAGGTATCTGTTTTCTGAAGAGTACGAGGTCACATATCTAACATTCCTCAGCAGTCAGGCGGCTATGGTTCAATGGAGGTACGGCCCGCGGCACGTCAGCCGACCGGGTAAAACCGTCAATATTTTCATCGCGGCGTTTACAACGGCGTACGCGCGTTTGACCTTGTACGGTTTTATGGAGGCTGTGGCAAATCCTGACAGGATTCTGTATTATGATACCGATAGCCTGATTTACGTTTGTAGGCGGGGTGAAACCCCGCTGCCTACCGGTAATTATCTGGGGCAGCTCACCGACGAGTTGAACGGCGACGTCATCACAGAGTTTGCAGCGGCGGGACCTAAAAGTTACGCATATAAAACCGCACGAGGTAAAACGGTCATGCGTGTGAAGGGGATCACTCAAACCCACGAAAGCTGTCAGAAAATAAACTTTGACAGCGTCAAAGATCTGGTCGAGGGTTATATAAAAGATCCCGCCCTCGCTGCATCTATCATAACGCCGCAGCAGGGAATTAAACGTCATAAAAGCAGTTTCAGTTTGACAAACGTGTCATTTCAAAAATCCTTCAGGGTGGTGTATGACAAGCGGCGTCTTTTAAAGGACGGGGAAACCGAACCGTTCGGATTTTGAAACATGTCTCACTCTGGAAATACGGCGGAGATTGACCCCAGACTTCAGCTCCCATTCTCCTGTCTCATCGTTGGACCGAGTGGTTCGGGAAAGACTGTGTTTGTGAAAACATTGCTGGAAAATTGTAGCCACGCTATGAGACATGTGCCTGACAACATTGTATGGCTGTATACGTCTGAACAACCTCTGTATTCTGAACTGAAGAATAAAATATTAAATTTGTAAGAGGACTCCCTGACTCATTTCTGGACGACAGCCTTTTCCCTGAAGGTCAGAGCCATCTGGTTATTTTGGACGATCTCATCTTTCAAGCAACGGATCATCCTGAAGTTGTAAGAATTTTCACCCAGTACAGACATCACCGGAATATGAGCGTCATCATGATCACACAGAACGTGTTTCATAAAGGGAAATACAGTCGAACCATCAGTTTGAATTGTAATTATATGGTGCTGTTTAAAAATCCCAGAGACAAGTTACAGATGAACATTCTGGCTCAGCAAATGTTTCCCGGCAGAAAACAATTTTTTTTGGAGGCACTTGATGATGCTACGAGCGTACCTTACGGGTATTTATTACTGGATTGCACGCAGGAGTGTCCAGATCAGTTCAGACTGAGATCGGGATTACTCCCGCACGAGTGGCCCACAGTTTATTTACAGAAAGATAAACGGATATGAGCTCTCTTTTAAAAGGAACGCCCCCGCTCTTAAAGCGCTAATCAGAGCCGGGGCGAGGGAGCGTCACCACAGCCTGAAGACCTGCAGGGCGGAGCTTCTGAAAACTTTATCCGAGATCGCTTTGAATATATTAAAGGGGAATATCGCCTTGAGCGACTCTCAATTCCGGGCCTTGAAAAAACGAAAAAGAGTTTTACGTCTTCTGGCCGACAGAAAAACCAGTTATAAAAAGAAGCGGGGAGCGCTGATTCAGACGGGCGGCTTTCTCCTGCCTCTGCTCGCCGCGGCCCTGCCCGTTATAACGAGTCTAATAGTACCCAGAGGATAATGGCGTTCAAAGCGGCGCAAAAGATGTTTTTACTCACTCCACAGCAGATGCTTCAACTCAGTCATTCCGTTCCGCCGAGCGGAAATAACATCAGACAAACGGCGGAAAATGATTTAGACTCGCGAATGCGAGGTATACTGGAAGAACGTACTCACTCTCCTTATGAAAAAATTAAAAAGTATGAGGCTCTGCTGCAGCGCTATTTAACCCTGATCAAGCAGGGGGAACTCGAATCACGCGTTTCACCCCCGCAAGAGACTCGCGTCGCTAAGCAACCTGAGGAGGAGGGGGTGGAGGAGGAGGAGGAGGAGGATGAGACTGTCACAGAGGTCCTGAAGAATATCCCCTCCAGAGAGCGTAGAAACGCTGAATATATTATGAGGAAATTATCGAAGGGTGATACGCGCTGGAGTCCGTCGGGGGAATTTATTTACAAGGGGAAAGTCGTGAGGGGGTCTCACGCCATAGATCTTATGAAACATCTCGGATCCTCGTTCAAGAAATCGAGCCCTCCTACAGGCTGGGTGAAGTTCCTCAATATTTTACAGGAGCGGAACATCCCGGTGGCGTGCGTATCAAACCCGCAAGCCCGCGAGCAGCTTCAGAAGCTTAAAAAAGGCCGGAGCAGCTCGCCGGATGAATCCCTTCTTTTAACCGATTCGCCGGCCAGGAAGAAACTTAAGAAAAAAAAAGACTTCCAACGCTGGGAAGGTTTCTCACCATAAAAGGAGGGTATCGAATTAAAAACTGACTGGATATTATGATCAAGATTCTTTAAAATACATCGCAGTCAGTCACGTTTTTGTATATTGTTACTAATAAAACACAGACTGAAACTCATCTCCGGCCTTCATCACTTTTATTCGGTATACGGTTTAAAAAACAACTTTCAACACTTCTCTACTTAATAACAACGATGCAAAAAACATTAAAGGTATGATCGGGGGTGCATTTTCTACACATTCGGAACATTTTTCACAAAAAACACATAAAAAAAAATCAAAGGTCAAAGGTCAAAGCTTCTTTCTACGTTTAAAAACGGGGGTTTACATCATGCAAACGCGATAAAAACTTTAAAGGTATGATCGGAAGGCCGCTCTCACACATCCACCCCGTTTTCAGGCGAAAAAAAAAAAACATAAAAAAAATTTAGGATCAAAGATTAACACTTCTTTCTGTACTTAATAACAATGTTTTAAAGCGTGCAAACGCGATAAAACTTTAAAGGTATGTTCGGAAGGCCGCTCTCACACATCCACCCCGTTTTCAGGCGAAAAAAAAAACACATAAAAAAAATCAAAGGTCAAAGGTCAAAGCTTCTTTCTACGTTTAAAAACGGGGGTTTACATTATGCAAACGCGTTAAAACTTTAAAGGTATGTTCGGAAGGCCGCTCTCACACATCCACCCCGTTTTCAGGCGAAAAAAAAACACATAAAAAAATCAAAGGTCAAAGGTCAAAGCTTCTTTCTACGTTTAAAAACGGGGGTTTACATTATGCAAACGCGTTAAAACTTTAAAGGTATGTTCGGAAGGCCGCTCTCACACATCCACCCCGTTTACAGGCGAAAAAAAACACATACAAAAAATCAAAGGTCAAAGGTCAAAGCTTCTTTCTACGTTTAAAAACGGAGGCTTACATTATGCAAACGCGTTAAAACTTTAAAGGTATGATCGGAAGGCCGCTCTCACACATCCACCCCGTTTTCAGGCAAAAAAAAACACATACAAAAAATCAAAGGTCAAAGGTCAAAGCTTCTTTCTACGTTTAAAAACGGAGGTTTACATTATGCAAACGCGTTAAAACTTTAAAGGTATGATCGGAAGGCCGCTCTCACACATCCACCCCGTTTTCAGGCGAAAAAAAACACATACAAAAAATCAAAGGTCAAAGGTCAAAGCTTCTTTCTACGTTTAAAAACGGGGGTTTACATTATGCAAACGCGTTAAAACTTTAAAGGTATGATCGGAAGGCCGCTCTCACACATCCACCCCGTTTTCAGGCGAAAAAAACACATACAAAAATCAAAGGTCAAAGGTCAAGGCTTCTTTCTACATTTAAAAAACGGGGGTTTAAATTTTCCAAACGCAATAAAACTTTAAAGGTATGATCGGGAGAGCGTTCTAAGACGGGGGTTACATTTTCACACGGAAAAACATAAAAAAATAGGAACGCCGGTTAACACAAGCCGTGACAATATTTAAACTCATGCAGAGGCCCTGCTAGCTGGTTACAGGAGGTATTGCAGCTTTTCTTAAGGCAATAACGATATCTTTTCACAAAATCAGAAACCAAATCATCGTTCGCGATAGTATTTTCGGAGTATAAAGACACCACGTCCCGGTACGACTTCCCACTGGCTCTGTTATACAGATAATACACGCAGTGTTGTCCGCATACGTCGGATAACTCGTGCTGAAGCTGCTTGTTGTGATACAGAATGTTTTTAACATCTGGGAGATTCTCCAGATATTGCAGGATGCTTTTAGGGTAGTAATCAAAGTCAGGGCTGAGGCCGAACGAGTCAAAAAATGTGGCTCGACCATTTTTTTCAACGGTGAGCGCTAACCAGTGTTCTCCCGGTAAATGTCTAGGGTGGGTGTTTACAATGAAATATACGGGAGGGCCCGGCTTGATCCGGAATAACTCGTCAGACGCAAAAACACCGGCAAACAGGTCTCCTATTAAGCCCCTCATAACTGCGTCCAATTCCAGGGTGTTCATCAGTAAAAATCCACAAGGACCTGTCGCTTGGAATTAATCTCCAGGAGAGAATCATAACACGCGTACACTATCAGCGTGGTGGTATGCGGAGTCGCGACTCTGAATCTCATTTCAAGTCGCAGGGTGCCTGTGGAGACGGGGCTCAGAGCGCCGCTGTCCTC
Organism: Thalassophryne amazonica; assembly: GCF_902500255.1. Lineage (NCBI taxonomy): Eukaryota > Metazoa > Chordata > Actinopteri > Batrachoidiformes > Batrachoididae > Thalassophryne > Thalassophryne amazonica. Next base: position 34,831,674 of record NC_047119.1, read on the forward strand.
CTCCGGGTTTAAATTGAAGACGTACAGCGCGTAGCCGCGCGCAAAATCCTCCCGGTCTATACAGAGAGGCTGGTCTTTGAGGTGTCGTCCGGTCGCGGTGTAGAGATTGTAAAACTCCCTGACAGAGAGTTCGTTGTTAAATTCAGGCTGGAAAGCTTTAGCCGGCAGCTGTCTCCCGTTTTGACTGAGTGCGAGGTACTCCAGGTCATAGTGTGCAAATTCAAACGGGGACAGATCTCTTCTCCCACTGAATGCATTGTGATTCACCATACCCAGAACCACATATTTGGGCATGGTTCCTAAAAACAGGTTCTCCTGGTTGCATATCCTGGAATGGCTGGGGATCACGTAAGTCTTAACGTTGATTCGTGATAACGGGTACACGGCGTTCCCTTTCATGAGAGCCGCGGAGTGGCCCAATCTCACTGCAGGGGATACGGTGACTTTCTTAACGAATAGGGATGCGCCCAGAATTTTCAGCTTGAAAGTGGAGGCCGCCAGCCCCATCAGGCAGAAAGCATCGCTGGCTCGAATTAATTTAACTCTTAGATCAATGTTATTCAGAAGAAGCCTCTCGCAGAAAAATATGTCCGCGTGCAGCGGACCCTGAACTTGAAATTCACGCGATTCGGCGCTAAAGCGCGCTCTGCTCACGAGGCCTTTATTCGGGCCCGCGTCATCCACAGCGGTCGAATTGTGCTGACCCGGGGTGTCCTTGTAAAACAAACCGCCCGTGAACTGCGATTTCAATGAAGCGGGGGAAAAGTTCAGCAGCGTCTCAATCATTGCCCTGTACGGGTGCGTCGCGCTGGACTGGGAAATCAGCCGGTCACCCAGAGTCACGTCGACTTGTGAGAAAATCGTATTGAGAGGATAATTTATGACGCCCACGCGGGCGTCATTAGCCAGGTCAGTCCCGTCGGCGTTTGTAATTTTCATTCGCAGATAAAGCAGCGTATTATTGAGGTCTAAATACCTCTCACCGTCTCCGGGGATAAAAAACTCGATAGGGCCCATGTCCGTCAGGGCTGATAACGGGCTGACTTCAACGTATTGGCTTTGCTCGATGGACAGCTGGGTCCCGGGGACGGCGAATAAATCCAATTCGCTCATGGTGCATTCGGGGGAATTATTTCGCAAAAGAGACATTGTTTAAGAGAAAATATCCCCGGACAACCTCCTCTTCTTATGCTTCCTTCGAACTGTTCTGCTTTTTCCGGGGGTCTTTCGCTTTTTAACTGTTTTGACCCGTTTCCCCGGGGGGCGTTTCCGGGGCCTTCTTGAGAGCACCATGATCCCGGACCCCCGCTGCTGCTCGGGCTCCTGACTCCGTCCGGCCCTCTCAACAACGCGGCTCACTACGTCGGAAGCGATGCTTCGGGCTGCGTTTTTCAGGTGAGGTTTGGCGATCGTGTATCCTTGTTTAATCAGCGGCGACACAAATTTGAACAGTTTCGAAAATATGTTCCCGAGCCCGCGCCCGTACATAACAGGAGCGCCGTGGAAGCCGTGAAGGCCGTTCCCGACTTGATTTTCATAGTAAGGCACAAATCTATAAATGTCGGCTTTGTGCGCTGCCCCAGCCATTTTTTTTTTATCCCGCCGGTTTAAAATGTAATGTCACAACCACTTTACCGTATCTGAAATCCACCGTTTGATCTTGATCGCTTTTGATTTCGATGCGTATTGTCTCAATATGTCTTTTGGAGACCGGGATGTAATAAGCGGGGTTGAATTTCTTTGTAATTATTTCCCCGAAACGACCTCCAATTTCGAACGCTCGGAGGAGAGGAGCAAAAGCGTCACCCACCGCCTGAGGCTGTACAACGTCTGTATAACAGAACAGGTGATACATCCCTGCTTTTATATCGGGGTAGCGGGGACAGCTCGTGACCCCGGGTCCGCATCTCAGCCATTGATTAGGGTGCATCCCCAGCATGTACGCCGTCGGGGCTTCAAAATATACCTGGCTGGTACCGTCTCCTTCCCACAGAAACTTTTTCTGGATATCGTCATATTTTAAAGTCAGATTCGGATCTATAGTCTTCAAACGAGGGTTTATCAGCCCTGCAATAACCTCAAAGTTATCATAATATCCCGTGTCAAAATATCGCGAGTGAACGGCGAGTTTGTTCTTGCCCGTAATTTTCATCACCTGGAACGTACAGGAAGGCTTTTCCGGGATATTTAACCAGGTGTGCGGATAACAAATTTCCGTCAGCGCCACATCCCAGTCACCCTCTAGATCCAGGTGTCGAGCCAAGTCCACCTGGTAGCATGAAATTGTGTTGTCCGGGAATACTTTTAGGCTGGCGTTTGAAGGCAGAGTCATATAAAATCCGTGTTTCAGATCCCGATCCATTTCTCATATGTCGGTTGAAGATGGAAGTTCTCATATTTATACGGCCATCAGCTGGTCCACGGGAACCCAGGAGTTAAATTTCTCGGGCCAATTTTTCCATCTGACAAATACAAATTTCTTTCCCTTGGTAAAACGTTCACGAATAATTTCTTGAACCTGATACGGTCTGTCTTTTGCTATTTTAACCTTCTGCAATTCCGGTTCATAGAATGAGCCTTCAATGATCTCACCGTCATAATCTTTCAATTTATAAACGGGCGGCGTACGTTGTATACATTCTGACACCGTGAACATTTCATCCGTAAAACTTTGTTCATATTTTTTATCAAAAACTCCCCTGAGCTTGGAGACCCTGACTATATCTCCGACCTTATATTTACACTTCACAGGCCTCCTGCGTAGGGTGGATGCCCCATACAAATTTTGAAACACTTGATCGACATTTCGATCATTAACCTCATTCGGCCTCATCTTAATGCTTTTATGATAACTCTCGTTATAAGCCGTGAGTAAAGACGGTAGGACGTCGATGTATCTTCTCGTGTTTTTAGCAGTAAAATATCTCCACATTCTCGTCTTTAGCGTGCGATTAAACCTCTCGACAACCGAGGCTTTCAGATCACTTGCGGTGGCAAAATGTAGAATCCGGTGTTTTTTCATTAAATCCTTGAACGATTTGTTAAAAAACTCTTTCCCGGCATCAGTCTGCATCTTCAGAGGCACCCCGCTCTGCTTTAAGAGTGAGGCAAAGGCCTGTGAGACTTCGCGCCCTTGCTTTGACTTCAGAGGTCTGGCATACGCTTTTTTTGAGAAGATATCGATAACGGTCAGCAGGTACTTGTACCCGTCGTTAAAATCTGATAACCCCTGCATGTCGCATAAATCCGCCTGAAATTGGTTAAGCGGGTTTGTGACAAATACTCTATTTCTTGGAAAATGCGTCCTGGCAGGTTTGTGTAATGTGTATGCATCTTCCCCCGACAGGAAATCTCTGATATGCTTCATACGAATTTTAGAGCTGTGTTGATCATGCAGAGCCCTGCGTAAACGCTCCGGCCCTCCAAAACTCCCCGGATTTACCGGACTATAATATACATCCTTCATTAAACCCTCATCACCCATCTTTTAAGACGGATCTCTTCAGAATGATGAACCGGATAGTCCTTTTGCATTTTTATATGTTTTAGCGACCATAAATATTAGTCTTTTGTTTTAAATTGAACTCTGATTCAGCACCGCGGAGAGCGCTCACAGAGCAGCCTCGAGCTTTTAATAAGACCGTGTTAAAACCCCTCATTAATTCATACGAGCACCTTTTTTCCACCAAAACCTCGTTTGTATGACTCTGTCTTGCAATATGAAGCGCCTTGAGGCAACTGTTTTGTTGTGGTTTTGGCACTATATAAATTTGATTTGTAAAACATTTCACCCTTTTTCAACAATATTATAGGAAAGAACACAGGCCGTATAAGGTTTAGAATATATGCTTTATTACATTCATTAAAGTCACGCACAGAGAAAAAAGCAATTGTTCATGTTTATTAAACACAACATGTGTGAAGGAAAAAAGTATACGTTTTAAATAGGAGCTCTTGGAAACGTTAAATTGAACTCTGATTCAGCACCGCGGAGAGCGCTCACAGAGCAGCCTCGAGCTTTTAATGAGACCGTGTTAAAACCCCTCATTAATTCATACGAGCACCTTTTTTCCACCAAAACCTCGTTTGTATGACTCTGTCTTGCAATATGAAAAACATTTCACCCTTTTTCAACAATATTATAGGAAAGAACACAGGCCGTATAAGGTTTAGAATATGTGCTTTATTACATTCATTAAAGTCACACACAGAGAAAAAAGCAATTGTTCATGTTTATTAAACACAGCATACGTGAAGGAAAAAAGCATACGTTCACGTACAAAACTGGAAAACTCTCAGTAATACATCTCCCCCGCATTTACGGTTTATTTCAGTATTCAGCTGTAAAAGTGTAGGAACAATCTCCCCTCTGGACACCCCCATCTGTTTCACCCGGCACGCTATCACATCCACAAACAGAGTGTATAATGTAAGCAGATGCATCGTATTACACCGTGTAAAATCGTCAGTGGTCAAAACAGAGATTTTCAGTAATACGTTGTACAGAGATTTTTCAGATGAATGGAGAGCCGCGCTGTAGATATGATCTGTCCAGACTCCGGGCCCGGGGCGACGTCTGATAACGTCGAAAACCCTCTCCATAGCGCATAAAGGCGGGGCGTCTGGGATCTCCAGCCTGCGAATGACTACCCGCTCCAGCTTATACGAGAGTCCACGTATAATATAAACTTCCCGCAAACTTTGAAAGAGAATCATCACACAATTACCCATGACTGTAAAACAATATAATGATATTTAAAAAAAAAAAAAAAAAAAAAAAAAAAAAAAAAACAACAGGTTTTTCTTCAGTCGTCTGGGTTATAGACGGCTACCATCCCCTCCAGGTCGAGATCTGCGTCTTCACCGAAACATGTGTACAGTTCGTTGATCTTTGCTTCAAAAGTATCAGTGTATTTCAGCTCAGTGAGGATGTTTTCTACCACCCCCTGAACCCTCGCAGCCGATGGGTTGAGGAAGCGCTGGGCTAGGAGCTTTACCACAGCCGGGATGAAGGTCGGTCTCC